>NW_027186374.1:3636277-3667953 GCF_028583685.1 Petaurus breviceps papuanus | reverse complement strand
TTCATTCATTCATCAATCCATCCATCCATCCATTTGCTGAATTGAACTGAACTAATTCCATAAACATCTGCATTTTAAATTTGCAGAGAGAACCATCAAAGAGACAGAAATTGTCTGATGCTTCCTCCCCTCATTAGATTTCCTCCCTGCTCTCGGCTGTGTGTGCCAAATGTAGTTATCAGCACCTAGTGGGGTTTCCGGGGACTGGAAGCTGGACTGGAGTTCAGTTGCTTAGCATTTCAGCTCTACCCCAGGGCTTCTGTTCTCTGGCCATTCTTCCTTCTTTCTCCTTTTGTTCTTCCCCTCACCCCAAGGTGCAGTCACACAAGAGCAAGCCTGTTCTTCAGTAAGTTACTCACACACTCCAGTAGAGGACCAGTGTTTTCCATTTTTGGGATTGGAATAAGGTCCTTGCAGTTGTCAAACTCAGATAATTGATGAGCCAGGAAAAAAAAATAACTCTCACCACAGATCTATCATAAGCATATTTCATTACAAAACAACAGTGTTGTGCAGAAGGAGAAAAACAAACAAATCAGTCCTTTGATTCGACAATTTATCAAGCATTTAGTAAGTACTTACTGTTTGCCAGACACCATGCTAAGAGTCAGAGTTATGAAGAAAGAATCAAAACAGGCCCTGTCCACAAGGAGCTTGCCTTTTCCCTGGAGAATTCAACATGTCCTGGATAAGCAAAGAAAGAGTCTATGCAAAGTCAATTCAATAGGCAGAGAATGTTAATACCTGGGATGTGAGAGGCAGGGCAGGAAAGACTCTATGTAGGAGGTAGTCCCTGAGCTATGCTTTGAAGGGGTCTAGGGATTCTATGAGGTAAGGAAGAGGAGGGGATTGCTTTTGTGCAAATGTACAAAGATTGGGGTGGGAGAACAGCTGGGATCAGTTGGATCTTCTGGGAGCAGGAGACCCAAATGCTGGTTCCATCCCAAGTTTGCTAGGTTACCTAGATATGTTCACTTTCCATCTCTGCAAAAGATTCTTTGACCCTAATGAGAAGCAGATGAGTCCTTAGGGACAAAAGACCATCTGTCTGAAGATCAGAGTCTGTGAAAGTGGAGCTGCCTTGAGTCCTGCCCCGCTCTGTACCCCAACCTGAGAATTTCTCCTTTTATTCCCTGTGATGATTGAAAGGAGAGTCTAGGGACCATGTGACTTGAGCACCCTCTTCAGAAGAACTGGGTGAAGTAAGAAGTGACATGATTTCATGGGTCACATAGATGGTTTGACATGTCAGAGACTTCCCTGCTGACAATCCACACAGAAAAGAGACAGTCCTTCTACAACCATCCCAGTGCCTTAACTCCCCCATCCAATTCTATATTAATTTATCAGGTGCCTCTCACATACATGAAAGACCTTAGGCAGGCTTCTGACCTTCCTCCTGAGGAAGGAAGGAAGGAAGTGTAATAAGAATGTAAATTTTGAAGATCTTCCCTGCCCCTAGGCTAATGTGCACCTGAAGCCTGGGGTGGGAGGCTTGTTTTTCAGTAGATACTTCTTGATTGGCCAGTGAGTCAATAAGGTTGTTACATTCTCTGAGCCAGGAGAAGGCTATATAAGCCCTGATGTGTAGCTTTGTTTTGGGACTCACTTTGAGAAGTGTTCTGTGATTTGATCTGAATTCTGGGAAGCCGTTGTTGAGAGTCCCCCGGCTTTGAAAAACCCAGAATGTGGAAACCCAGATGTTGACTGGGTATGGATGTCATGGTTGGACAGTTTGGAAATCTGTCTACTTGATGTTTCTGTCTTGATAATTATGCCTGTATACTTTGAGGTTCAGGGTGCTGACCTTTTCTCCTGAACAAGGTAAACGATATATGTCTGACTGATTAAAGTAAGCTTGTTAACCCATTTTGAGTTGCTTTCCTTTAACAAAGCAGATCCAAGAACCTGTATGGGCAGCAAACTCTGAGGATGCGCTTGGGGTGCTTGCTGCTACAGGAAGGAAGGAAGGAAGGAAGGAAGGAAGGAGGGAGGGAGGGAGGGAGAAAGGGACGGAAGGAAGGAGGAAAGAAGGAAGGGGAGAAGGAAGGAAGGAAAGAGGGAGGGAAAGAAGGAAGGAGCTTACAGTTCATTGTAGGGCAAATAGAAGGGCAGGCAAGGTATCTTACTGCCTCACTGTTCAGGGGATGCTTCTGATAAAATTCTACTGGACACCAAATTCACAAGAACTAAGCCACAGATAATTTTCTAATCAGGATAGAAGAAGCAGCCCAGAAAGATCACCAGATCACTAGCAAGAAATGTATCTCCTTTGCTGGCCTTCATACTCTAATTGGCACTGGGAAGACAAGAAGCAATGAATAGATAATGTGCTTTGGGAGCTATAAGGCAGCAAAGAGCCCTGTGCCCAGGGGTCAGGTTTTAATAAGGCCTATAGCAAATCCTCACATGATAGCCATGATTGCATTTGGCCCTTTGTATGCTCTTCCCACCCCCACACAGAAGGGCTGTTTGGGACACAAGAATTCTCTTCCTTCCTTGACTTTGCTTTGACTCTACAGAATTTGCCACCATGCCAGCCCTCTTCTCCCATTGATGAATTCCCTCTGGGAACCTCCATGTTGGGGATGATCCCAGACTGGAAACGCTTCACCCCTGCCTGGCTGCTTCTGACTCTTCAGATTGGGACACCATTGGCCTTCTCTCCTTCTCAGATCCCTTTGTGTGTTATTCTACACCGTTAGAATGTAAGCTCCCTGAAAGCAGAGACTTTTCTGCTTATATTTGCATATCCCTTGCCTAGCACAGTGTCTAGCACATAATAAGTACCTAATAAATCTTTCCTTTCTCCCTCCCTCCCTCCCACTCTTCCTTCCTTCCTTCCTTCCTTCCTTCCTTCCTTCCTTCCTTCCTTTCTCCCTTCCTCTAAATTCTAAAATGTCTTCTGGGTCTGACAATGTGGGTTTCACATTCTGAAGTCCCTCCTAACATTGATATTCTGTATTCCAAAGTCCTTCCCATGTTTAACATTTTATATTCTATGTTACAAGGTCATTTCCAATTCTAATCTTGTACAATGTAGTGTTCCTTTGAAGTCCTGAATCCTATGTCCCATGTCCTAAAGGCTCTCCCAGATGTGACATTCTAAGTTCTATTTTCTAAGGCCTCTTAGAATTCTGACTTTGATCCTAATCTGTTCTGTAAGTCAAGGTGTCACACAGACTAGATGGTCTCTCTTAGGTCCCTCCTAGCTCTGACATTTCATGTTCTAAGATTCTCCTTAGCTCTGACAGTCTATGTTCTTTGTTCTAAGGCCCCTCTCCCCTCAATCACATTTTGAGTTCTCTGTTTTAAATATGCTCCCAGCTCTGGTACTTCTATGGCTGAGTCTCTGCCAGTTTCTACATTCTGTGTTCCAAGACCCCATTTCTAGCTTGGACTTTTTATCATTCTAATTGGTCCTCTGAATCAAAGAGGGGATTAGACCTGAGTGGTCTTTAAGGGCCCTCCATGCTCTGACATTCCTTGTGCTCCAAAAGCTCTCCCATTGCTAACATTCTGTGATTCTAAAGCTTCCTCCAGCCCCAGCCAAACCATCACAGGACCAAAGCTAGGGGAAAAAAATAGAATCCTGTCGTTCATTCTCTGTGATGAAATACTAAAACATTTCAATTAAAATACAGTGGAGTTGAAGACTTTCTCCCTTCTTTTCCCACCATCTGTCCTCCCATTTCTCCTCCTCTCTTTTTCTTTCCTCCATTCCTTCCCTCCTCCCCTTTTATCTTCTGTTCTCTCTAATAATGTTTCAGGGAAGAGCAGCTCCCAGAGGGACAATTACGCCCAGCATGGCACCGGCAAAGCCCAGAGCCTAGCAGCTGCAGCGGCAGCAGATTCAAGTCAAGTGACAGCTGAGAATATGGGAGTGGTATAAATAGAATATTTAATAAGCATATTGGGGATTGGGGATTGATTCGCCCTTGAGCCTGGCTCGGAAGGAGTATGTAAACATTGAAAGGGAAAAAAAGAATCTCTAATCAATTTCCTGGCCATCAAAAATGTGCCTGAGGGGCAACTAGCTGGCGCAGTGAATAGAGCACCGGGCCCTGGAGACAGGAGGATCTGAGTTCAAATCCGAGCTCAGACACTTAACACTTACTAAGCATGTGACCTTGGGCAAGTCACTTCACCCCAATAGCCCTTCCTTCCCCCCTCCAAAAAAGACAAAAAAACTGTGCCTGACATCTTCCCCAGCTCAGACCCAGGTGTAAGTATCCTGACCGCTTGAGGGAGATCAGAGATGCTCATTGAGTGCACAGTGGTGGACTAGGAACTCTTAGAAGTCCTTTTGGATCCCTGAGATTCTGGAGTCAAGAGTCCTGGGTTCAAATCAGCCAAGTTGTACCCTACTTTGTGAGGATAGTAATAATAGACATTTACAAAGCATCAGACACTGCAGGCATGATTATTTTTATTTTACCGATGAAGAGATTGAGGTTCAGAGAGGAGAAGAATTGATTTAGCTATGATTGCATAGCTAGTAAATACTAGAGAGAGGAGGTAAAGCCAGGGGTGAGTCATCAATCACTTAGGCACCAGGCAACTGTACTACATGCTGGGCATGCCAAGATATTAAAATAAACCATCCCTGTCCCCATAGAACTGCCATTCTGTTGGGGGAGAGAACAAGGACACGTATAAGAACCAATATGAAGAGGACAAAAATAAATGTGAGGTTGTTCATTACGAGGCTGTGGGGGTGGGAGAGGCAGCAGTTAAGGGGATCAAGAAAGGTTTCTTCAGCTGAGTGGCATGGTGGACAGAGTGCCTGCTGGACCTGGACTTGGGGAGACTCGAGTTCAAATCCTGCCTCAAACACTCATTAGCTGTGTGACCCCAGGCAAGTGGCTCATCCTTTGTCTTGCCTCAGTTCCTCCTCTATAAAATGGGAATTCATGAAAACCTCCACTTCCCAGGGTTGTGGTGAGGCTTGAATGAGATCACACTTGTACAGAGCGTACCTTAGCAAAGTTTAAAGTTCTATATAAATGCTTGAGTAGAGCCTTGAAGGAAGACAATTCCAGGATTGCACAGCTGTGGGAAATGGCATTTCCATACACCAGGTCTCTGTGCTCTGTGGCAGGTCGCCTCTCCAATGAGCCAGTTAAGTAAGGCTCCATAAGGGACTTTGGGACTGGAAGGTGTCTGCAGGAAGCCAGGGAGAGACCCTCAGTGCTGCTTCTTCTCAGCCCCTGCAAGTCCCCTCCTTCCCTCTTTTTCTGTTTCCCTCTCTAACTGCACCTTCCCCCAGGATCCACCTTCAGTCTGGGAGATGTTTTCTTTCACTCCTCAGCTTGCCTTCTTTCTTCCCTCCTTCAGAACTCTCCAGCTTTGGGTAAGCTCTAGAGGAAGTGAGATGCAAACACCTGCTCCCTCTCCAGGATAAAGAGCCTACAATCTCCCATATGTCCAACGTTTCAAAGTGAGGGTGTTCTTTGATCCCAGAAAAGACACTTACCCAAGTTTGCTTTGAGGGGGATGAAAATCGTGTCAAGATCAGGTATTTCCCAATTCATCAGATGGTTCTTACTGGGTGAGCAAATAGTTAGATATAACATCTGTGAATGCCGTCATTGTCACTGGGGGATCAACCAAAGGGTCAGTAGCTGGGAATAGGTATGTGAACTGGATGGGCTCTATGATGGAAATGCCATAACACTCACTTTTTTCATTCAATTAAATTCAATCCAACAAGCATTTATTAAATGCCTATGATATACCAGTTACTGGCCTCAACCAATTATCTCAGCATCTTTGGACATTTCTCTCCATGTTGGACTCTATGAGCAGGTTGAAGGGAGCTAGGGCTTCCAGGAGGTGGAAGTAATGAGATGAGGCATTCTAGGCATAGGGGATACAGCCTATGCCAAGACACCAAGGGAGGAGATGGCCCTGTGAGTGCAGTGTGCTGAAAGTAGACCCATCCTTACATGAGGTAGCCTGATATAGTCTGCTGAACTGAGAATCAGGAAGATCTGACTATGGGCAAGGCAGCTTGCTTTGGAAAGCCTCCATTTCTTCATCTATAGAATAAAAATAATAATACTGATACTAGCTGGAATTTTGATAGCTCTTTCCATACATTATTGTCTTTCATCTTCACAACAATGCTGGAAAATAGGTGCTATTCCTGTGCCCATTTTACAGGAGGCTGAGGCAGACAGAGGTTTGCCCAGGATCACATGGATAGTGTGCAAAAACTTGATTCCAAGTTCAGCACCCTAAGCATTGCATGCAATGCAGGGTCGTGTCGAGGCTCAAATGAGATCGCCGATGCAAACATCGTGGCCCCTAAAAATGACACTTCTTATGAAGGTGGGTTTATAGTTCTGTGTCTATGTTAGACAGCCAGTGTTGGAAGGGACACTAGAGAGTAGTCAGATCTCTTTAACCTGAGGAAGAAACTAAGGCACAGGAAGAGAAGAGCCTTTCTTGAGGTCTCTCAGCTACAGAGTTCTTCCACCTTCTCCCCTATTCTTATCCAAATAAGCCCCACATGAACATGCAGTGACTGTGCCTTGTTTAATCATTGATTTCCTTCTAGGACTCAGCATAGAATTCCTAAATAGAAGACACTTAATGAATGCTTCTTGAAATGATTAAAAAATCACGGTCATGGGACTTGGGGGAGGGAAAGAAGGAAAGGCGCAGTGCATATTCACTGCCAATGCATGCATCCACTTAGGGGAGGGTGGCAACAGCAATGGGGTGGAGTCCATGATGAGATGAAATGTCTTTTGAAAGTCGGCAGAAAGGTTCCCCCAAACACAGCTTTGTAGTGAGAGGGAAAAAGGACTGATGTCAGTGGAACAAAAATGCAGAATTCAAGCTTCGTGTTTCAGCCCACACTTCCCAATCCAGGACCATACTGGGCCACTTGGCAGCTCCCAAGTCACATTATGCAGCCCTTCATGAAGATAAAAATACCAAGCACAGAATCTAGTTCAGCCCATTTTCTGAAATGACTTTCTCCTCTATAGAATCTTTGCTGGATGGTCCAGCAGCCTCTGCTCGCTCGCATATCCTTGGGTGGGAGGAATCCTGCCTGCCTTCCTTTATTCAGGCATTCTGATCTATGTTTGGACAGTGCCCATTATTTGGAAATTCTAACTCTCAGTGCAGAGACATAGATTCCAAATAGAATAGGAGAGGGAGACAAGCTTGCACCTTCAGTGGGGAGACCTTTGTTCTAAGTGCATTTGCTTGATGGTCTGGGGCAAGGGAGAGGCACTGAGAAGTCCTTGTAACTTTGAAGGCATCCCTTCATCACCCATTTCTTTACAATGGCTTTATCTTTGCATTGAGAGAGGGAGATGCACCTTTATAAGCTCACCTTTAGGAACCTTAGAGCATATATATATATATATATAGTTATATATATTATATATATAGTTATATATATATATATAGTTAGCATCTATAAATGCTAACTAGTGTACAGTTTCCTTTCCTTAGACATGGTTTCCTTGCGTTTTCATTCACTAAACTCATTCTAATTGCAATGGGAAGCAGGAAATGGAAATGTTTCATCATCTCTCATGGAGCTCCTCAGAAGAGGAGACAACAAAACATTTTAGTTCCAGTCCATTAGGGATCATTACTGCTCTAATGAAGATTTGTGTTGTTTCTGGAAATAGTATTGTGCTTGCCTTCCATTTCCCCCGACCATTCATAAGAGTGCCCAGGCTTCTGTTAATCCCTGGCCAGCTGCAACTCCTTGCAAAAAAAAGGACAGGAAGAACATATTTGAGCCAGCTCAGAAGGAGGAGGTTTGATGTTATGAACTGAGAGTCAGGGATATGGGCTCAGGGTCCCATTCTGCTATTGACCAGCACTGAGTGTGAGGCCACAGGAGGTCATGGGAGAGACAGGGGCTGGAAGAGTTAGAGCTCTTCTGGGCAGCCTCCTTCATAATCCTGGTGAGGAAACAGAGACCCCCAGAGATCAGCCAACAAGCATTTATTAAACTCTAGTTCTGTGCTGGGCATGGGGCTAAACCCTGGGATGTAAGGAAAGGCAAACCCTTGAGAAGCCCTTGCTCCAAGGGAGCAGAGAGCATGCAAACAACTACATACACACAACATAGATGTGGGGTAAATTCGAGGTCATCTCAGAGGGAAGGCACTAGCACGGGGGTGGAGAGAAAGTGATGTAGCCTGGTAGAGCTAAGAAAATCATACATTTCTATAGCTAGATATACAGATATTTATGTGAAAAATAGAAATAAGATCATGTTTTTAGGCAAGAAAGGAACTTGGAGGTCATTAAGCCCAACCCTTTCATTTTACAGATGAAGAAACTTAGTCTACAGAGGTTAAGTGACTTACCCAAGGTCACACAACTAGTAGATATCTGAGGTGGGATTTGAGCCCTTGTCTTCCTGACTTCAGTTCTGATGCTCTAGCCTACACCACCCTACCTCTATCTATCTTGGTCTTAAGGTTGGGAGGTAGATGATAGACATATTATGAATGGGAGGGACCTTCTTTTTAAAAGAGCATCAGTAAACTTCATTCTTCTCCTCTTGAAGAATTAGAGCACCTGAGGGTCCAAGAACCATAGAGGATCTGGTGTCTCCAAAGTCTGAGAGAACCTAGCCTCAGGGCATCTGGGGAGTAGGTTTTAACATGGAACTGGAAAATGCTCAGAGATGACTCAGACTTTGTCTGCTGGTGCTGCCCATTCTTCCAGCAAGGGAATTTCTTTTTTGAAAATTTTTTTCCAATTAACCAGCAATTTACTCTCCCTCCTATCTACTCTCCCATGAGGAAAAAAAAGAAAAGAAAAAAATCCATGCAACAAATATGCATAGTCACACAGAATTAATCCTCATAATGGTCACATCGAAAAATGTGTTCCTCAGTCTGCATCCACCAACCCATCCCTCATCTCTGTGAGAAGGTGGGCAGTATGTTTGATAATCAGTCTTCTGGAATCATAGTTGATCATTGCCTTGATCAAAGCCTGATCAGAGCTCATAAGGCTTTTAAAACTGTATTGTGTACATTCTTCTCCTGGTTCTGCTCATGTCACGCCCCATCAATTTGTACAAATCTTCCCAGGTTTCTCTGAAACCATCTCTTTCTTTGTTTCTTACAGAATAGCAGTATCCTTTTATGTTCATGTACTAAAACTTGTTCAGTCATGCCTCAATTGATGAATGCTCTGTTTTAGTTTCCAGTTCTTTGCCACCCAAAAAGAGTAACTCTAAATGAGGGACTTTTTTTTGGTGGGGTGAGACAGTTGAGGTTAAGTGACTTGCCCAAGGTCACACAGCTAGTAAGTGTCAAGTGTCTGAGGTCAGATTTGAACTCAGGTCCTCCTCACTCCAGGGCAGGTGCTTTATCCACTACACTGCCCCTTAATGAGGGATTTTAAAAGACTACTTTGAAACATGAAAACTTACATCTTCCTCCTCCTTAGAGACACAGTTCTCCAAAGAGACTGAAAACATGGCAAGAAGCCAGTATGCTGTTTCGACCTGAGTGATCTCTAGCTCCATGAATCCTGCTTCCATGATTTGTTGTCTCAGTTGTGTCCAACCCTTTGTGATCCCATTTGAGGCTCTGCTGGCAATTACTGAAGTGGTTCACCATTTCCTTCACCAACTCATTTTACATATGAGGAAACTGAGGCAAAAGCGTTAAGTGATTTGACCAGGGTCACCCTGCTAGAAAGTATCTGATGCTGGATTTGAACTCAGTTCTCCCTAATTCCAGGCTTGACACTCTACCCACTGTATCACCTAGCTGCCCTTCCATGATGATATGGCTATGATCTGGAATATGATCGAAGCTGAGATTCAGAAAAAATAACTTTGGTTGGCAACATCCATTCTTTGTTTATCATTTAGCCTCCTGGGGCTGAGCAGAACAAAGACAATTTCAGAATTTAATTCAATCCCTTCATTTTATACAGAAAGAGATTGAGGGGCAGCTAGGTGGCACAGTGAATAGAGCACTGGCCCTGGAGTCAGGAGGACCTGAGTTCAAATCTGGTCTCAGACACTTGACACACTGACTAGTGTCACCTTGGGCAAGTCACTTAACCTCAATTGCCTTGCCTTCCCCCTCTAAAAAAAATACATTGAGAACAAGATAATTTATTCAAGGTCCTGTAGTGCTCAGCATGTAGCAAGTGCTTAAATTCTTATTGATTGAATTGAATCAGATTAAACTGAATTGAATTGAATGAGCTCATAGTATTGCCCAGGTTTTACGTTACTCACATCAAGTGAGGTGTTCACAGAATTGTCAGCTGAGAATTTGGGTCCAGTCATCCAGGAAATAGAACTCATTCTATACACCAGAAAACCCTAGTAAGCAAAATTTGTGAAAGGTAGTTCAGTAGCTGATGACATTTTGGGGGAGGGAAGCAGCACATGACACTCCTACGGGAATAAGGGACATAAGTGTTCCCAGCCCTCAGTGGCTCCGTGTAGATGCCTGGCTTTCAATATTTGCTGTATACGAGATGAGAATTTATCCCATTACTGAAAGAAAATTGATTTGGATAAACCTGGCTTCTTTTAACACATGAATTTTGTTTCTGTGAAATAGTTTCTGGGTAACCCAAGGTCAACATCCTTTCTATTTTGAGACCAAATCCATCAGGGTCAAGAATGAAGGCAAAGCTTAGTGGAAAGAATGCTTCAGGTCTAGAGGCTGAGGATAACGCTTTTGTGAACCTGAGCAAGTCACTTCTGTTTTCTAGAGCTCAGCCCCTCCCCACTCTGAAAATGAGGAAGATGAAACTAGGAAATTCCTAAGGGTCCTTATAGCTCCAAAATCTATAACCTATTTAATCCTGCCTGACGTTTCTTAACCTGGGTCTGTGAATTGAAAACAAAACAAAACTAGTTTTCTCTGCATTTGAATGCAATTTATTTCTTTTGTCATCCTGTGTATTTTCTTTAAGGCATTTAAGAACATTGTCTGAAAGGGGGTCCATTGACTTCATGAGCCTGACTGCCAAAGGGCTCCAGGACTCCCCAAAATTGAAATGCTCCTGTGCCAAGCATTTATTAAGCTTCTCTCCCTATTCCTCACGCACTTAAAATTTTACCGTGGGGGATCCAGTGGGGAGATAGATGAGGGCATGAGAAAGGAGACAGCATTAGCTAGAGAGATGGGTAATGGCTTCCTATGGGAAAGGACACATTAGCTGAACCAAGGAGGTGGAGGTGAGTGGGGAAGGCATTCTAGGCACTCTGAGAACAAAACCAGGTCCATGTGGCTTATTCAATGCACATTTCTTGAGCGCCTGCTAAGGGAGCATTAATGAGTTTGTTTCCCTATTCTGCTTGGAGGGGAGGTGAGGAGGAAAAGGAGGTTTTCCTCTTTCCCAGTCAGCTAGGGTGTCTGTTGGTGGAGCCATTGGAAGAGCGGGAGACAAGCATATATCGGGGAGACAGACACAGACAGACAGGAGCAGTCACTCGGAAGGGAAAGCAGCTTCTTGGAAAGGGCCCTCTGGCAGCAGAGAAAGGAGCTGGCCTCTCACTCAAGAGAGAGGTGGCCCCAGCAGCTGAAATCCCATCGAGAGAAAAGGCAGATTTTGGGAGCTGGCCGAACACCGAGCAGAGAGCCTGTTTGCAGACACTTGGCTGTCACAGGGGAGGCCTGGGAGCTGTGAAATCATTAGTTGTCCCTGCCACAGATCTTCCCTTTCTGTGCATCTCACTGCTATGACATTCAAAGCCCTTGAATTGTTCTCCCTGTCTCTGTAGCAGCAAGCACCCCAGCATCCCCAGGGTGGCTGTAACCACATCAGCAGATCTATAATTGCCATAGGCATTGTGAATATTGCATTGTTGATACAATCTCACATCTCTCTCCACTTCAATCTATTTTCCATCACTGTAAAAATGGACAGAACACTCTCCTATTCAATATCCTGCTGTGGCTCCCTATCACTCCTGGGATCAGATGAGAAGTTTGGCCATTAAAACTCTTCACAACCATACCCCTCCCTCCTTTTCTGGTCACCTGACTGCTTCCTTCCTTCCTCCATGACCTCAGTGACCCCGTTACACTGGCCTTCTTCTTGTTCCCTCACCACAGACTCCTTGTCCACGGTGCCTCACAGGCCCCCTAATCCCTCCTCATCTCTGACTGAGACTTGTCGGCTCTCATCGAGGACGTTTCAATAGCATCTGTACCTGAGGTCTTTTCTGGTCCCCCAGTGGTTCGGAACCCCACCCTCCAGCCATTTTGCTTGGGCTTCATTTCGTTAATGAGATAACATACATTGTAATGTGCTTTACAAACTGTAAAGTCCTACAGACATGCTGGTTCTTATTAATGTCTGTGAACATGTGTTTCTCCCCTCCCCTATCCAAGGCAGCAGATGGTTTGGGTTTTGTCTTTGTCTCTCTAGAACCTGGCACATGTGAGTAGAGAATAAAGCAGAGGACTTGACGTGAGGATGTCCCAGATTCAAATCTTGCTACTGACACTTACTAGCTGGGTGCTACAAACAAGGGAGGGCAGTGGGAAGAACCCTGATCCCCAGTCAGAGGCCCCTGGAACCAAGACCCCCCTGCGATGCTGACTGCCTTGTGACTGAGCTCAGTTCAATGCCCTGGCCTCCAGGATCTCACCCGAAACATGATGGGGCTGGTGAAGATTCACTTATTCGTTTATGTTATGTGGACACAGCGTATTTCAGGCAGCTGGGGGCGAGTGGCTGGAATTCTAGACTTGGAGTTGGGAAGATCTGAGTTCAAATACTGTTTTGGATGCTTAACAGTCTGTGTGACCCTGGACAAATCTGTTAGATACTCAGTCTCCGTTTCCTCATATATAAAGTGCAGGGGGTGTTGGGGGACTCTGTAATGATGTACTGACCACTTGGTTCTTGAGACACAGGACCAAATAAAATGATGTAAGCAAAACACTTCAATCCTTAAAGGTCTGTGGAAATGTCATTACTGTGATTATTATGGAAAGGGGCCCTCTAGTGACTGGAAGACCTCTGCCCTTCCCCAGACTTACCTTGCTCTCTGACCACAGGCTGTTAGCCTTCCCCAAGGTCCTCATTTCCTTTTCTGTGAAAGGAAGTCGAGTTGGCCAGGAGGGAGGGTGACCTGAGGCTGAACGGCGAGGCCTCCTTGGCTGTGATGACAGGCAGCATCCTGCTGAGTGAGCCGGGGTTCACGCAGTCATCTCCCTGGGGAGAGACATTCTCTCCAATCCAGTTCCGATACCCCACCCAGCTCCCTGTTCCTCCACCTCGCCCCCACTCCCCAAGGCCTCTTCTTGGAAAGAAGCAGAGCTGGCTTAGCAATGCCCCATCTTGAAGTATTCACAGAACTGGGGTGTATCCATCCCCAGAGTCACAGACAGTGCAAGGCAAAGTCTGGCCAATTTGGAAAGAGAAGCATACACACACACACACACACACACACACACACACACACACACACACGCATGCACACACACACACACAGAAAGCAGACTGGAAGGGTTCTCCACCTTCCCTCTAGCTCTATCCAGCCTCTCCTGCTGGGCTCCAGCACCCCAACAGTAAGTGCCAGAGGGGCCTGGTAGGGAGTGTGGGCTGCCTTTCTGACCCCTGCTGACTCTCTCTGTCCCCATGGTTTGTCCAAAGCACAGCCTGTGGAATCCTTGCTGTGTGACCCCCCCCCACCCCCAACCTTTTCCTTTAGCAAGGCCTGGCCAAGGCCTTTCCTTCCAGCTTGAGGTAAAGGCCCACCTGGCAGCCCCAGCTGTGTTTGTCTTTGGATGGTGCTGGGCAAGTAAGGGGAGCCCACTCCCCAGAGCCCAGGCCCTGCCTGCTCACCTTCCATCTTCTGGACATTAAAGAACATTCTGAGATTTTAAGTTATTTGAATGTCTTCAATGGCCATGTCTCTAGAGTTTCCTATAGAGTCTTTTGGTTAGTTCAGGAAAAGGTGAGTCCCGAGGACATGAGAGAGTCCCTTGTCTGTGGTTTGGTGAGGATGACCTTGGGTGGGTAGCATGGCTCCCAGACACACATCATGGGGGTGTCAGCAGAAATCTGTCTCTGAATTGCTGCACTTTCACTTTCTAGTTATGGGGCCTTGGACAAATCCCATCTTCCCCCAGCCTCAGTTTCCCTTCACTGTAAGACAGGGGCTATATAGCTCCTATTTGCATAGCCCTTTGAGGCATACAAAGAATGGGACATAAGTTATCTCGTCCGACCTGCACAACAAACTGCATGCTAAGGCTTGTCACCCCATTTTACAGAGAAGCAAACTGAGCTTAAGAGAGGTTAAGTGACTTGCCCAGGGTCACATAGGTTGTAAATGATTGAGACTAGATTTGAATTCTGCTTCCATTGGGCTCCATGCCATTTAATTGAGCTCAATTCAGTTCAATTATCTGACAGTCATTTATTCAAGACCTACTATGTGTCAGGAAAGAAATAAATACTTGTTGAGTGCCTGCTATATTCTAGACGCTGTGTCAAATTCTTCACAATTATCATCTCATTGGATACTCCCAAAAACCCAGTGAGGTGGGTTCCATCACTACCCTTATTTTACAGGTGAGGAAACTGAGGTAAACAGGTTAAATGACTCGTCTGGAGTCGCTTTCCCAATTACAACTAGTAAATGTCTGAGGCTAGACTTGAATTCAGATCTTTCTGACTCTGGGCTCAACACTCTATCCACTAGGCACTGGAGATACAGAGAAAAAGTAAAATAAAATGGGCCCCACATTTTAGGATCTTACAATCAACCAGCAAGAACTTGTTATGCATCTCCTGTGTGCCAGACACTTTGCTAGACACTGAAGATAGAAACACAAAAAGGCAAATGTCTACCCTTAAGGCACTTAATGGAAGGCACAGGGTGGCAGGAAAGATTAGACCTTACCTGAGGACAAGGGCTTGGTGAGAGAGGCTTTCAGAAAGATTCAGTGACTCCCCCGGGGTTACAAACCTCCAAAGTTACAGGACCTAGATTCACCTTCAGCTTTGGTGACTCAAAGGCCAGTGCCCTGTTAGCGACATTGTGCCTTCCCTTCTTCCCCAGCTCATTGCCAACAGGGTGGTCTGAATGGGCTCTCTGAACTGCAGCAAGGAAATATTCCAGTTGTAATTGATTCCAGCATGTGGGTTGGAACATAGCTGCAGGAGGAGAGATTTGAGACTGGCTGAGCTGGAAAAGACCTTTGAACGACATGGAACATTGATTGTCAACCCCGTGAGGAAACTTAGAACACAGAATGTTGAAAATCAGAGATGGGAAGGACCTCAAACCAGGGCAACTTAAACTTGAATTGTTATTATTATTTTTTCTTGAAATGGAATGGAAATCTGCCCCTCCCTCCTGAGTTAAAGAACTTCAAAGTTGGAAATAGAGGTCGTCTTGGGCCACTCATTCCTGAAGAGGCATGTGCACCACAATATACATAGTGAGTGTTCCTCTAATTTTTGCTCCAAGACCTCCAAGGAATAGGAGTCCACTTCTTGAGGAAGCCCGTTTCACTTTTGAATCACTTTAATTGTTATAATATTTTTGGGAAACAATTTGAAATTATGCTAAAAACAATAATCAGAAAAATGTCCACAATGACAAATGTAGGAAGGGCTGAGGAAAAACAGGCAGAGGAATGCACTGTTGGTTGAGCAATGAAGCCATCCAGACATTTTGGAAAGCGATTTGGAACCACACCTCCAAAGTCACTAAACCGTGAATACTCTCTGTCCAAGTTGCATCATTACTACAATCAGAGCCCAGAGACATCAAGGAAAGAGGTAAAGGACCTATATGCCCCAAATATTCAGAGCAGTGCTTTTCAGAGTAGCTAAAACTGGCAAGCTAAGGGAGCTGGCCTCGTATTGGGGAATGGCTAAGAAATTATGGTAAAGGAATGCAATGATGAAATGAACAGTTCTAGAGGAAACTGGGAAGACCTCCATGAAGTGATGCAGAGGGAAGTGAGCAGAACCAGGAGAATAATTGGTATAAAGACAATACTACAGTAGAGAAAAACAACCTGGAAAGACTCCACAATAGTGATCAATGAAATTATAAACCATAAGTCCAAAGGACCAAAGATGAAACATCATACTGACTTCCTGCCAGAGAGGTGATGAATTTAAAATGCAAAGAAGGATACATTTTTTGGGGGGATGGCCAATGTGGAAATTTGTTTTATTAGACTGATGTTTAAGATGAGAATCCTTCCTTCCTTCCTTCCTTCCTTCCTTCCTTCCTTCCTTCTTTCCCTCTCCTCCCTCTTCTCCCCCCCCCCCCCCCCCCCCCCCCCCCCTCTCTCTCTCTCTCTCTCTCTCTCTCTCTCTCTCTCTCCCTCTCTCTCTCTCTCTCTCTCTCCTTCTCCCATTGCTTCTTTAGGATAAATATCACTAGTATATTTATTGAATGATTGCATGGTGTGGTTTCTAGGCCCCTGACCATCCTAATTACCCTCTTCTAAGCATTCACCAACTTGCTAGTAGCACTCCTGATCTGTAGGTGACAGAGTCCCATAGATGTTGCCTAGCCAAGGGGCAGGATGGTGGCACTGCCGTCCCTGCCTCAAACTTCAGTTAACATAAGTTGACTTCATTTCTCCAATGAGGTTCACTTGTAGCCACTCATCACTCAGTGTTCTCAACTAGTGGGAGAAAATCTTGGTGACCAGCGTCTAGCTCAGCTCCTTCTTATATTTTATAAATCCCCCGCTTTGAGAAGACTGGTGCAAGACAAGTGTGGTTTATTTGAAAGAGGACGGAATTTGCAGTTGTGCGTGTGTGTGTGTGTGTGTGTGAGTGTGTGTGTGTGTGAGTGTGTGTGTGTGTGTGTGGGGGGGATTCTAATTCTAGCTTTGCTAATCTGGGAGAGTTACTTCTCTCCAGGACTCAGTTTCCAAATCTATAAAAGGAGGGGATTTGATTAGGTGACCCTTAAAGCCCCTCTAAATCCCATAATCCATAAGCCTCTAATCCTAGACCAGGTTACAATAACAATTTATATGATTTCAAAATTGCATTCACACAAAGGTAATGCTCAGAAACGGGAGGACTTTTTACAAAGGGCTGTCTAAACAGAGAAGGGCTCCTGCTGACAATGTTGGTGTCCAGAAACGTAGTGGAAGCCAGCAATTTCATGGTTAAATTCTGATTTCCAAAGAGCCCACACGTTTAATTCTACTTAGCGGAAGCCACAACTCTTCTGGACAAAGGCACGGACGCTAACTTCTGGAAGAATCATTGAAGCCGGTCATGAAATCCTTCTTATTCCTGGAGTTGGAACCGTATGAGAATAATGACAAATGCAGATCCCCTTTTGGGGGTCACTTTCTTCTTCTCCACCCCAGCCTCTTGTACACCCTGGATATTTAATCAACGAAAAATCCAGTTTATTGGAATTTAAGTGAACGATCACCTCACCGAGTCTTGGTTGCCTTATTTGTAAAAAAGGATAGTGACATGTGTTCTATCCACCCCAAAGTGGAAGTTACGTAATGATAACAGCTAGCATTTAGATAGGACCTAATGCTGTGCTCAAAACCTTGCAAGTATTATCTCATCTGATTCTCACAACAATCCTGGGAGGCTGACGCTCTTACTATTTTCTTTTTATTGTTGAGGAAGCTGAAGCAAACAGAGGTTAAGTGACTTGCCCAAGGTCACACAGCTAGTAAGTGTCTGAGGCTGGAATTGAATTCAGGTCTTCCTGACTCCAGGTTCAGCATTCTAGCCACTATACCACCTAAAGGGCTACTGTGAGGGAAGTATTTTGGGAAGGGATTTCTTTATAGCTTTACTGTCAATGTGAGTCAGGAATCGCTATGGCAGCTGCAGAAGTCGCTATGATCTGAGGTTACATCTGTGGCCAGGACTGGGGACATGGCAGTGCTCCTATTCCATGTTGTGGTCAGATAGCATCCTGGGTATTGGGTGAGTTCTGGGGACTGCCATTTGGGGAGGACATTGATCAGCTGGAGAGAATGCAGAAGATAGGACTAAGATGGTGAAGGGACTTGAGATCATACTGCAGGAGTATCTTTGGAAGGAACTGGTGATTCTCCTCTTGGAGAAGGGAACATTCAGGGGGAATGTCCTACTTGGCTTCTGTGATTTGAAGAGTTATGGCTTGGAAGATGGATTCGACTTCTTCTGCCAGAAGGCTGAGCTGAGGACAATGGGGGAAAATTATGGAGAGGCAAATTTAGATTTGGTATCAACAGTGGAAATAACTTTCCCAAACATTGCAGTATCTGAAAATAGATTAGGTGACCTCAAGAGGCTCTGGGCTATCTTTTGCTGGAGAGTCTTCAGCTATGGTTGGCTGTGGAGGGGATGAAAGATTCAATTCAATGACCCCTTGAGGTCCCTTCCAATGCCGAGATTCAGAGAAATCATAGAAGGACATGTTCATATGAGCTATTTTGAAATTCTTGTTCTTGGATCAAATAACCCAAATTTTATCGTGAAATTCCAAGGCGTTGGAACATGTCTTCCAACAGCAGACATCCAGGCAACCAGCAGGCCCATCCTTTAAGATCTTCCAGCTAGGTAGAACCTGCCAGATCATGATCTCCCTGGGACTAATCTTCAAGTCAATTCAACAAATATTTCTTAAAATGCTTATTCAGTGCAAGACCCTGTAATAGGCACAAAGACAAAAGCAGAAGCAACGCCTCTTCTCAAGGATCTTACATTATAAAGAAAGGTAGAGATGCAGCAGAATCACAACCAAGCAAACTGTATATAGAGAAAGAAAATACAAAGTGACTTCTCTCAGGAGGACAGGGGATCACTAGTGACTGGGGATCAGGAGAGCCTCCTGTAGGAGGGAGCTCCTGAGAGGCACTTGGAAGGAGATGATGGGTGCGCCAAGGCAGGGGGAGGAGCATGGGCGCTCTAGACGTGGACACCCACTAGGGAAAGGTCACAGAGGATGGGAATGTGAAATGCCAGTGAGTAGGAGCTTTGGGCTGGAAGGGAGAATTCAGGAGAGAAGAACACAAACGAGATGGCAAAGGCTGGTGGGGATAGATGGTGGGGGGCTCCCCTGGTGTCCAAGCTGTACTTTGCTCTTAGACACTGCTCTAATGTGGCCTTTGACAGTTGCTGTGTTAGTACAGTGGGTTAAGTGTTGGGCCTGGAGCCAAGATGACCTGAGATCTCAGATGCTTGTCAGCTGTGTGACTCTGGGCAAGTCACTTCACTGTTATCTGCCTCAGTCTCCTCATGTGTTAATGGGGATAATGGCACCTACATCACAGGGTTGTTGTGAGCATCAAATAAGACCGCATTTGTAAAGTGTATAGCCCTGTATCAGTGTCAGCCATGACTATTATCATTATGTGGATAAGCCGGCTGTGAACCTCTCCAGCCCAAGTTCAACTGAACCACTGCTGGCTTGCTTCTTGGAGCCTCTCCTTCATGGCAGAGCTTGCTGGAGCTTGCCTTCTCCTGGCATAATAAACCAAGGTCTCTCTGCCATGATAAGACATCAGAGAAATGGGTTTATGGAGGACATGAAGAAGATGCTAAAGCCATCCCCTCTCTGTCTCCCTCTTCCTCTCTTAATGAGCAAACTGTGCCTTGGATGTCTAACAAGGGGCTGGAGATTTCTCTCTCTTCTCCCTCTCCAGGGCAGTTATGGCAGCTATTTGCACAAGGCCATGGGCTTCTCTAGCTTGGATCTCACTGCCTTGCTTTGTTTCTTTCCATGAGCATGGGTGACTGACCAGGGATCCTGAGACACAGATTGTTCTGACTTTGGAAGCTCCCTCATGAGAGGGCCAGAGTCACTGAGCAGTCAGGCACTGTTTGCCTGCAGGAATAGGCTATGTAGGCTACAATAGGGGACACTGAGGCACAGACAGGCTCAGCAAGTTGGCCATGGTTGTGGAGCTAGGGTTGAACTTCATTCCTCTTGACTTCACACTGAGAAGGCCCCAGGAAGCACTGCCCTCATCCCTTTCTCCCTCCCCCTTCTCTCTCCCCCTTCCTCTGTCTCTCTGTCTCATTCTTTCTTTTGCTTTCTCTGTCTCTCCTCTCCTTTGCTCTCTCTCTCATCTTTCTCTCTGTTTCTCTGTCTATACAAATACACACACATATATGCACACTTACATATAGATATATACATACTCATATATACATATGTATGAATACACATATTTAAATATATTTAAACACATACATGTCTTTATGTGCATGTGTGTGCATATGGATAGCATGGGGTAGTGGATAGAGAGCTGGTCTGGAGGTCAGGAAAACCTGGACTCACTTACTGGATCTGACTGGCACGTGAAGGCTGTGTGAGTACTGTAAGTCACCTAACTTCTCCTTAGTGCAGGACACTCTCTAAGATGCAGAGAAAGTGCTGACCTATGTTGGTGGAGGGAGTTTCCTCATTTGGGGATCTCCTGTACCAATTCAATCTGAGGACTAGTTCCAATTTCTTTTTTTTTTTCTTAAAATTTTTTTTTCAAATTTTTTATTTTTTAAATTCTTAACATTTACTTTTACAAGATTTTGAATTCCAATTATTTTTCTCCCTCCCTCCCTTCCCTCCCCCCTCCATGAATTCTGATATAGGCTGGGGTCTAACATAGACTCCATTTCCACATTATTCATGTTGTGAAAGAAGAATCAGAACAAAAGGGAAAAGCCACGAGAAAGGGAAAAAAAGAGCAAATCATCTGCTTTGCTCTGCACTCAGACTCCGCAGTTCTGTCTCTGGATGCGGATGGCGTTTTCCATCCTGAGTCTTTTGGGATTGTCTTAGATCATTGTATTGCTGAGAAGAGTTAAGGCTGTCAGAGCTGGTCATTGCACAGTGTCGCAGCTACAATTTCTTACATTTAGTTTCGTTGTTGTACATATTGCAAGATGCTGAGGAATGAAAGAGCAGAAAGGAAGAAAATAAGTATTTACTAAATCTCTGCCGGGTGCTAGCACCTTATAAATAGAACATCACCTGGTAGGGAGGTGCTATTGTTATCCCTGATTTACAGTCGTGGAAACTGAGGCAAACAGAGGGTGAGTGACTTGCCCAGAATCACACAACTAGTAAATGTTTGAGTCTGGATTTGAACTCGTGTTCCCAACTTCAGGACCAGTGCTCTATCCACTATGATGCCAAAGCAGTGACTATAGGCAGCTTTCCCCAGGAACTTATCTTGGGGAAGGGAAGAAAAAGGTAGAATGATACTCTGAAGACATGATCAGTATAGTGAAGACTTTTTAAGATAGGGAGGCTTTAAGAATGTTTGAAGGTAGTAGGGAAGAAGCCAGTAGAAAGGGCAAGGTTGAAGGTGTGTGTGTGTGTGTGTGTGTGTGTGTGTGTGTGTGTGTGTGTGTGTTTGTGATCAAATATGCAATCTTCTGGGAAAGATGGGAGGAGATGGGGTCAAATACACATGCAGAGAGGTTGGCCTTAGCAAGGAGGACCACCTTTTTGTCAGGAGGAGAGGAAGAGAGAGTGGAAAATGGTGTCAAGCACTTTTGAGATGATGACAGTGAGAGAGAAAGAAATCATGCCTCAGTTTTCCCAATAAAATAAGAGGCAAGGTCCATGGTCCAGATATTGTAGCTGGGAGAAGCAGCCAGTCACTGTGTCTAGACAGGTGTATTTAGAGTTAGAATGACCTGTATTCAAATCCCACTTCACAGATATATTAGTTTTCTGACCTTGGCCAAATCATGTTACAATTCTGAGCCTCAGTTTCCTCATCTGTAAAATGGGAATAGTGACAGCACCTATCTTACAGGGTAGCTGTTTGGGTCAGATGAGATGAAGTATATAAAGCTCTTTGAAAACCTTCACAGGTTATAAAAATGCCAGCTATTATCCCTGGTGGCAATAACTCTCTCAAAGGAACACAAATGGAATCTGTTTCAAATTATTTAGATTTTTTTTCTCCTCTTTTTTTCCATTTATAAAATTTATGCTGTGATCACAAGTGTTGATGGTCTTGGAAGTCAAACTCTCTCTTGGATTCCAACAAGGTTTTTTATAATGACATTTCTGGGGTCTAATATAGACTCCAGGCTCCACTATTTAGATGTGGACTTTTCAGGAGTTACGGTATCTGAGGGCTCTTCAGCTGAAGCCAACAAGCGATTAGTGATGCTGAGCATGCTCCTGGTGACCAAAGAGACCTTGGCAAGGTGGGGTGGGCACCTGTGGCTGGGGAAAGCTCTTCTACCTGCCTGGGATTCTTTGACAGTGCCCTCCCATGCCTGTCTTTAGCCAGGCTCCTTCCATCCAAGGTTTAGCTTTATACGCCCAGATTCCAACATCTAAGCACTAACACATATGAAAAAATTCTGGAACATTCCTAGTCTATGTCTCATTCCTTCCCAAGTGCAGTGACTGACTCTGAAGGAAGGGAGCCCTGGGCTAAGGGGAAAGCTGGGTGCCAGTAGACCTACTGTGAAACCTCAGTTCACCTCTGGGGAGTGTGTGTGTGTGTGTGTGTGTGTGTGTGTATGTGTGTGACAGGGTGTGGTAGGATCTCAGCCACTCCAATTTTCTGACAACTGAGATGTTTGAGCAGAAACCTGACTTCAACCCTTGTTGCTGCAAATGGTTCTAATGCCCAGAAGCCTGTCTCATCAGGCTGCACATGCCATGTGGCATCCGAAGGAAAGAGTCAAGGTGAGCGAACTGTGGGGGCAGGAAGGCAGTTGCCACCAAGAGTCAGCCCGGCACCTTTACAGAGCTCTCATCTTTCTTTTCTTGAACTTGCAATGTTCCAGACTCCTCCACCTCCATCCCCCTTCACTGGACACTCCTTTCTCCCTGGCCTTTTGTGTCATTGGCTCATAGGGTCATGACTTCAGATGTAGAAGAGAGAGTGTGTCATCATGTCCAACTGCCTCATTTTATAGTAGTGGACACAAGCTCAGAGACGTTAAGTGACTTCCTCAGAGTCACACAACTTGTCTCTCCAATCTCTCTGTCTCTCTTCATCCCTTTCTCTTTCTGTCTCTCTCTTTTTCTCTGTCTCAGTCTCTTTCTTTTTCTGTCCCTGTCTTTCCCTCTGTCTCTTTTCCTTTCTGTCTCTGTCTCTCTGTCTCTCCCTTTCTTCCTCCATGAGGGCAGCAGATAACAGTGGGGAGGAGCCTAGGCCTTTGGGTTGCTGTTCCCAAACCAGACTTCAAATTGTATCCAAAGAGCTGAGTGTATTGCAGACAGAAGAACCTACCTCTGGGGTGTCTGGTTAGCTGGGCAGCTTCCCCTTTCTCTCTGTTTCCGATTTCCCCTCTGTAGTGCATATCTTTGCATCAGACTGTGTTGTAGACTGCCTTAGGTCTTAAATACAAAGTGAGGGAGAACTGACTTCTCCAAGGTCAGGACAACATCTTATAAATAAATCTTTCCCTGCACTCTCTGGCTGTTGTCCGTGTCAGTGGGTATGGGATCCTGGCAGGCTGAGGTCCTGGAATGCTGACACTGTCAGGGCAGATATTAAGTCAATGGTATTTGAATCTCCTTCTTTCTATTTTTTGGATTTACTAAATCTTATCTCATCTCAGGGCTGTTGAATGGCCAGGGTGACCTTGATTGCCAAAGGAGAACTGTAATGGAGGAATGACAATTACATTTCAAAAAAATGCTGAGATAGAAAAAAAAAATCTTAATCCCAAGGATGATCTTTTTTTTCCTTTTAAACATTTCACAAATCTTGAAGCTGTATAGAAATTATAGCTGCTCCTGCTTTCAACATGAAATCTGTGTTGATAAATTTTAATTGACTATAGCAATTAAAAATATTTCCCATTATTGCATGTATGCAACTTGGAAGTCAACTCATTTCTTTTTTACATCTCTCAGTTAAAGAACTGGACCATAAAAAGCTTTCTGCTTTGTTGATCTCAGGGAAGAAAAAAAAATCACCCTGGAACAGGTTCCTGTTAAAATATTTCCTCCACTCGAACACAGCTTGTCTCTGTTCCACCATGTCTCAGACGATGTTTTCGATATTTTGGCGGTGGGTATTTTTCCACTGAGTGGTTTTGAAAGTGGGAGAATCTCCCATTGCCCAATCACCATATGGAAGATATTAAACATTAAGAAGCAAGAAATTAACCTCTGATTTCAACCCTGCCTGACAGGCAGACTCCTCAGGGTTACCTCAGGGCTTCCTTCTCAGCTTTGCCCATTTAGCCCTCTTCTACCAAGCTCACACTTTGTTTCTTAAGTCAGTTCAAAGGCAGAATAGGATGGTCTTTGGGCAAATAGTTTTATCAAGGATTGATGTCATCTTTATTTTTCATTTTTTAGAAATTTATTTTTTCAGTGAACAAGTATTTGTTTTTTCTGTCCCTCTCCCATTAGAAAAAGACAAACAAAACTCTTGTACCAAATATGCATAGTCTCACAAAACCAATTCCCCCAGTGTCTGTGTCAAAAATGTAGGTCTTTTTGTGCATCTTGAATCCACCCTCTCTGTGTCAGCAGGAGGCCGGCAGGCTTTATCTCAGGTCCTCTCTGCTTAGGCTTGGTTGTAGTTTTGATCAAAATTTTTTAAGTCTTTTAAAGTTGTTTATTTTTGCAATGAGGCCATTATTGTTCTCTTGAAGATTCAACTAAAATTTAATTAAAACAATTAACAACCAGCAAAAGTAGCAGGGTGTAAACTAAATCCACTTAAATCATCAGCGTTTCGAGTTATTAAAGATTTACTAAAATCAGAGCATATCGATGCTAGAAGAGACCCATAACACTTAATAACAGAGTAGGAAGTGGCTTTTAGACTTTAGACAATCAGAGTTGGAAGGTTTCTTAGCATATTTCAGGTCAGAGTTGGCATCAGGCATAGAATATCAATGCTGAAGGGACCTTTTGCACATAGAATGTCAGGGCTAGAAGGGGCCATAGAACATAGGATATAAATAATCAGAAATCCCCCAACTTCAATAAGTCAAGGTTCCTTTGTCTTACGGATCACAGGCTCTTGGGTTTAGAGGCCACCCTTTTTATTTATAAGGACATTGAGGTTAGGGAACTTAAGTGATCCTGCAGGCTCTTTAAGGTCATGTCAGAGGGAGGATTTGAATCCAGACCTCCTGCTTTAGACCCTGTATCTTTTTACTTTCTGCCACACTGCTGTGTGTATTCCCTCAGCCGGTGCAGATTATGGCACATCCTTGACTCAAGAACCTTTGGGATTTCTTGGTATTCTCTTGGCCTTGCATATACGGCCCTCCCCATGCCCATTTGTGCATTTGTGCTGGCAGGTGGGGTCCCCAGAGGGTGGTGGACTCCTGCTCCCCTGAGGAACCCTGAGGTGTTGTGCTCCTGACTCACTCATGAGCTCCCCATAGCAGGCATTACCTTCTAGAAAAGGGTAGTGACTGAGAAGACATTGTAATAGCCACATTTCCCCTTACCCTGGGATGGGGGTGCATTCTCCCACTGTACCAGGTCCTGGGAGGGTCCTTATAGGAAGGGCCCCTGGAGACAGGGGGCTTAGACCCAAAGCACAGTGGTGGTGGTGCCTGCAGGTGGGAGGAGCCTGTGTTCACGGCATTTCCCTTGGGCGTGGCTTTCTGCTGCTCTAGTCTTTTTCAAGAACCCATAGCCATAATTTCTCTCTATCGTTGAGTTGTTTCAGTCTTCATGACTCCATCTGGGGTTTGGCCGAGATACTGAAGTACTTTGCCATTTTCTTCTCCAGATTGTTTTACAGATGAGGAAACTGAGGCAGACTGAGTGAAGTGACTTTCCCAGGGTCACACAGCTAGGGAGGTGTAATGGAAATGCAAATTTGGAAGATCTTCCCTGCCCCTAGGCTAAAGTGCACCTGAAGCCTGGGGTGGGAGGCTTGTTTTTCAGTAAATACTTCTTCATTGGCCAGTGGGTCAATAAGGTTGTTACATTCTCTGAGCCAGGAGAAGGCTATATAAGCCCTGATGTATAGCTTTGTTTTGGGACTCACTTTGAGAAGTGTTCTGTGATTTGATCTGGATTCTGGGAAGCCATTGTCCAGAGCCCCCCCGGCTTTGAAAAACCCAGATGTGGAAACCCAGATGTTGACTGGGTATGGATGTCATGGTTGGACAGTTTGGAAATCTGTCTACTTGATCTGTTAATGTCTTGATAATTCTGTCTGTATATTTTGAAGTTTGGGGTGCTGACCTTTTTCCCCTGAACAAGGTAAACGATATATGTCTGACTGATTAAAGTAAGCTTGTTAACCCATTTTGAGTTGCTTTCCTTTAACAAAGCAGATCCAAGAACCTGTATGGGCAGCAAACCTTGAGGACGCGCTTGGGGTGCTTGCTGCTACAGGAGGGTCTGAGGCCAGATTTGAACGTAGGAAGAAGAGTCTTTCTGACCCCAAGACTCTATCTATTGTGCCCCCTTGCTGCCCATCATAATGGACCATGAAGCCTCAAGTGGTCTGTGCTTCTCTAAATCCTTGCAGGGTGGGGAACCTGCCACCTCGAAGTCACAGGTGACCTTCTAAGTCCTTGGGTGTGATATTATGACTGAATCTAAGTTTTACAGAACAAATCCTGTGAAGTTTGGATTCAGTCATAGGTCTGGACTTGAGGACCTAGAAGGCCACCTGTGGCCTGAGGCCGCAGGTTCCCCCTCCCTGCCTTAGAGCATTGCCTTCCCACTGCACCCACTTTGTCAACCACTACCACTCCAGTAGGATTTGCTAAAGACTGTTGTTGCTTGTGTGACTGCTGATAGTACCGGCTCCCCTAGCCTCACTGGCCACCTCAGAACTTCCATCTAGGACATTCCCTCCCCTAAGATCAGGGAAGTATAATCACAACAGAGAACGAGGTACCATGGACTCAGGGATACATGGTGGCCAAGTGGGTGAGTGGGGGAAATGGCTAGCTTCTCTCCCCTACCCCAACTCAGCAGCTCACACCAGGTCTCCTCACTCAGGAGCCTCCAAGGAAGAAAGTCCTGAGGGAGAGGGATCGCCCCTTTCGTACATCCACAGTGTTCTGGCCAAGTAGCCAATGGAAAGATTTTTTTGTCAGTATAAACTCTTGAAACAACGGTTAATGGGGAATGGTCCAAAATATCTGGGCTTCCTATGAGGTGGGGGAAAGAGGAAGCCCCCCCCCGATCAAGAAGCCTGAAGGCAGCTCCTCCCAACAAGCACCATGATGTACTCAGAGACTGTAGGGTTCTGCTGTGCTCTACACAACCAGAGCAGATTCTAGGTTTTTAGGCCTTTGTTTTGGGGAAGAAGTGTTTGGTCAGAAAATACACTGGCCATTATCCCAAAGGAGACACACACTGATCGCCTCCTGTTCACTACTGGGCTAAACTCAATGGCCCAGGTCATCATTTGTCCCTGTTATATCTACTGATAGCCAAGCTTTCTTTCAAAGTCTGGACAACAGATATTCTTAATTCACTTGGTGTTTCCATTTTGGGTAACTATGGAAGGAGAAATGCTTATCAAATGAGAGGATGAAGGAGTAATGGAAGGAAGGAGGGAGACAAGAAAGGAAGGAAGGAGACAATGAGAAAGGGAAAGAGAGAGGGAAGGAGAGAGGAAGATAAGGAATAAAAAGGAAAGGAAAGATAAGGAAGAATAGAGGAGGAGGACGGGAGGGAAGGAAGCAAGGAAAGGGAGGGAAGAAATGGAAAAGGGAGGCAAAATAAGGAAGGAGGAATGGGAAAAGGGAGCTAGTAAAAAAGGAAAAGAAAGGAGAGAAGGAAGGCAGAGGGAAGAAATAAAGAAAGAATAAAAGAAGGAAGGAGGGAAGAAGAGAGTTCAAGAGGGAAGAAGGGATGTTGAAGTGAGGTAGTGAAGGAAGGAAAGAGTAGGGGAGGCAGGGAGGGAAATATCATAGAATGTTAGGTTTGGAAGTCATCTTAAACATCCTAAATTCATTTCTAAAGATGAGGAAACTGAGGTCCCAAGAGGCCCAATGACTTGGCCAAGATCACAGTTAGTGAGGAGCAGAACTAAGATTCCAGCGAGACCCAGAGCTGGGAGAAGCAGGAACTGCACCAGTTCAGTGTTCGGGGAACTGGGTTCAAATCTGAGCTTTGTTTCTATTTCGAAGAGGTCCCTTCCCTGCTTTTCCTCAGTTTTCTCATCTGTAAAGGGGGGGCGGTTAGCTCATACCTGTTTCCTAGCCTTGCTTTTATGGTCCTGTGATCTTGTATCTCTTCCCCACAATAGTGCTCCCTGGTTTCCTCTTAATGATACCCCCACACACACACATGCTCATAGTACATGCACATGTCCATAGTGCACACCCACACCCATGCACATACAAATGCACACACATGCACACACATGCCCATAGTGCATGCACATGTCCATAGTGCACACCCACATGCCCATAGTGCACACACACAATTCACGCACATGGCAGAGGCCAGGGCTGGTAGAATTGGACAGAAATATCTTGGGGGGGGTCAAGCACAGAAAGGGTGATTAAAGCAAGAGTAGTGGAAGAAGAGGAAGTGGGTGCACCTCCCAGCTGGGCTTTGGACCCGGCTCGGGTTCTTCCTTTCCTTCCTGGCGGGTCCTGTTTCCTCAGACAGCTCATCGAGCCATGATGTCAGCCTCAAGAGACAAGACACTAAGTGAAGGAAGCGCCAACTGAATTATTTTCTTCATCCTAATATACTCTGTTGGCAGCTCTTGGGGAGTAAGCAATAAGCAGCCAGAGCTGACAACTATTCTTGTCTCTTAAAATAAAGATTTTATAAACACTCAGGGCATCCCTTCAAAGACAGGGCTCATCTAGGACTTCTATTTTCAGAGTACTTTTCAGGAGAGGGAGTGTGGTGGAGGGGAAGGAAGGCTGAGCTGGCAGTGGAGAGAGACCACCCTGCCTCCTGCTTGGCCTGTGCACCTGCCCCCTCCCTCTGAGCCTCAGGCATCTCCATTGTTAATTGTCTGGGGTGGACACTATGCCTTGGAAGCCCCCCTCTGGTGCTAACGTTCTATGGTCTGCATTCTAGCATCCTTTGTTGCATCCTGTTCTATGTTCTAAAATTCTCTGCTATGTTCTGTGGTCTATCATTCATTGGTATAAGGAGTCTTACTGTTCTCCCAGCCTTTTGAATTTTTATTGATATATTTTGTTCGCATGTCTTCTTCAGTTCAAATATATCTCTGCTCTCTCCTACTCAGGAAGCTTTTCCATGTACCCAAGACTAAAATAGAAAGAGGAAAAAAAAAACCCAGTTAGGCAAAACCGAAACATGAGCTATGTCTGGCACTAGACAAAATAATCCATACCACAGTCCCTCGAGTCAGCAAAGAATCAATCAGCTAATAAATCGATAAAGATTTATGAAGTGTGTGTTGTTGTGTTGTGTGTGCTGTGTGTTGGGAAACACAGATGGTGAATGGCAGTTCTCAAAGGGGCTGACAAACCAAGGAAGCTCTCCCTCCCCCACCTCAGTGTCTGTTGGTTTCTTCCCATCCTTTAGAGTTCATTTTCAACATGTCTTCATCCACTGAGCCTTCCCTGATATCTATAGTCAGTACTGATGGGCTCTTCAGTCTCCATTAGCTCCTTCATTGGCAATGCTCTGGTGTGGCACTATAGAGAGGCAGCTGTGGGGGTGGGGTAGATGGCTGGTCTTAGAGTCAGGAAGACCTGTATTCAAATCTTTGTATCTATCTCCACTGTACCTAGCACTTAGGAGGCGCTTGATAAATATTGATTGATTGTAATATAGAAAAGACTATAGTGACTTATAAATGTATCATCAAGACTTGGGAGGGGAAGGATTGTTTCTAATGGGAAGGATTGGGGAAGGCATCATGGATGAGGTAGCATTTGAGGATGAGCCTTGAAGGACAGACAGGGTTTCAAAGAGCACAGATGAGATGAGAGAGGAAGTCCTCTTGGGCTTGGGATTAGGCACTCAATAACAGAACTCAAAACAACCTAGGGAGTCATCTGTCCCTTCTTCATGTTGCCTGAACTAGTCTGGCCAGACCTTTCCTGTGTCCTGATCTCACTCTCTCTCATTTTACTGTATGTATACATGTACCCCCTCCCACTTTAGATTGCGAGTCCCAGAATCCAAAAGGTTGACAGACTTTCAAATTTGGAGGAAACTCAGAGACCAGCAATTCTGAATTACCTCTGAATGAAAATCTCTGCAATATCTCTGACAAGTGGCCATCCCACCTCTGCTGCTACTCCAGGGCAGATCAATGGCATGTAAAGAGTCTGACATCCGGGGTTCAACTCCTGTGTCTTCACCTTACTACCGGTGACGCCGTGGAAAGTGAGTTAACTTCTACGAATTTTCGTTTCATCCTCTGCACAATAAGGGGTGTAGACCACCTCTATCCAACTTCATCCTGATGACTGCCAGTGAGGAGGAGGCTATTAGCCTCTGGGGCAATCGGTCCCACTTTAGGAGGGCTCTAAGCTCAGGGGATACAAAAAGAACCATACCCTTAGCAAGCTGATATTCTATCAGGGGAGAGGAGTCTTTACCAAATCTATGCAAATGGAGTTAAGGCCATTTTGCTGAGAAGGCCACTAAGAACCGGGTCAGAAAAAGCTTCACGTGGCAGGTGAGGCTTAGTCTGAGTCTCGAAGGCAACATTATTATAAGAGGGAGCGCATTCGAGCCAGTGAAAAGTCACCTGTAGGGAGATGAAGGGTCATGTGTGAGACACAATGGGGCCAGTGAGGCTGGACTGCAGGGGACGGGGAGGTGGATGACATAAAACAGTACTCTTATGGTGGTTTGGGCATAGGTTGTGAAGGACCTTAAATGCCAAACACAAGAACTGATTTTTTGATCTTCTCTGCAACATGACCTCATCTGTCAAATGAGCCGGAGAAGGAAACAGCAAGCCACTCCAGCATCTTTGCCAAGAAAACCTCAAATAGGGTCACAAAGAGCTGGACATGACTAAAATTGCCTGAACAGCAGCCTGGAACATGGTGCCACTGGATTTTAGGAAGTAGCGAGGTGACCTGGTCAGAGCTGAGCTTTAGGAAAAGCACTTTGGCAGCTGGGGGGAGGATGGACTGGAGTAGGGAGGGCCCTGAGGCTAGGAGACCAGCTAGAAGGCTATTGTAATGACCCTGGAGAGATGATGAGGTCCTGCACTAGTGGTGATCAGATGAATAGAGAGAAGGGATTGTGTAGGAGAAATGTTGTAGAGATAGAAATGGGCACCCTGAGATTTGGTAACAGATGAGTTCTGTGGGATTAGCGAGTCATTGACTTCTCTCCAGCTGCCATCCATTGCTCCTGGTTCTGCCATCTGTCCAAGCCAAACAAATTTAACCTGTCTTCCAAAGGTCATCCTTTCAAATACTGGAAGGTTGCTTTTATGCCACTGAAATCTCCTCTTCTCCAGGTTTAACACATCAGGCTCCTTTGACTGATCCTTGTAGGGTACAATCTTGAGACCTGTCCCTGTCCTGGGTTCCTTTCTTGGGATGTTATTCAGCTCACCAAAATCCTCTCCAAAATGAGATGACCCTATGTGACCACATTCCTCTAGGTTAGTAAACCCAATTTACAGGTGAAGAGACTGAGGCTAGGGCAGCTGATAGAGTTGGAGTTAAAGTATTCCTGACTCCAAGTCCAACATTTTATCTACCGTGCCACCCAGCTATCTATTGAGACAAGAGCTGCCAAGGGGCATTCCTGGAGGCAGCATCAGGATAGGGAGAAGAGAGAGAGAGAGAGAGAGAGAGAGAGAGAGAGAGAGAGAGAG
>NW_027186374.1:3625550-3631277 GCF_028583685.1 Petaurus breviceps papuanus | reverse complement strand
TGGTATTTTGAACCTGGGAAGTTGACTTCTTTTGGCATTACATTACACCTTGCTATGGTCACTCTGTCAGTCATAATTGCAAACAAATTTTATTCTTAAAACAGTAGATGACATTTCTATGATGCTTCACATATTCAAAAGAAATGGATATATAATGTCTGGTTTGACTCGACAGCCCTTCGAGGTGAGTATGCATGTAATAGCCCCATTTTACAGAGGTGGAAACTGAGACTCAGAGAGACTGTCACTCTTGTTAAAGTCTGGGATTGAACACAGCTCTTTCTAATTCTGAGTGAAGAACTTTTTTCCAACATAACACACTGCTCATCCTGAGAACTGGAGGCAGATGACCTAAGCTTAAATTCTAGCTCTGTTAACCATTATCAAGCCATTTGATTTCTTCTCGTCTGTAAAATAAAGGGGTTGGACTAAATGGCCTCCGTGGTTACCTTTCCAGTGGAAGTCTTCTCTGATTCACAGTGGAAAGAATTTGGAATGGAAAAAAAAAATCAAACTGTGTTTTATCCCTGGTTTCATTACTTACATTCTCTGTGACCTCTGGCAAATAATTTTATTTCTCTGGGCCTTAGTTTCCAAATGTGTAAAATGAGAGAGCTGCTCTGGATAATATTTAAAAGGCTTTCCCAGATGGTAGATTTGATTTCTGGCTGTGAATTCCATGAATGAGGGATGCTTGGCCAGGGATGGAGTGTACTTAACGAGGGCTGGTGAAAATGTGCTTTTGTAGAGTCTTGAAAACCTAACCAGAAGCAGATCCTAAACAGAAGGAAGGAAGAGAAGACCTGCTAGCAGGCTACTTACCGTAGAAACAGGAGGAAAAGGGAGGAGGAAGTTCCTCATAGCCCCTGGTTTAGATGGTTCGGAGAGCTCAGCAACTAACTGAGATTTAAAAAGAACATTGATTGAACTTGGAAGTGAGGTTAGGAACAGAAGATGAATCCAAAAGGTCCTAGAAAAACTGTGCCAGGAGAAATAAAACTCCCAAGGAGCCCGAGTGGATGAAGAATGTTAGGGACAATAGCAAAAAATGGTTTCTGCTAATGATTTGGAGGAAAGGAAGAGGATCACTTTCAGACTAAAATTAAAAGGCAGAATTACTCAATTTTTTATTTTCCTTTCAATTTCATGGCCAAGAAGAATGATATTTGGACTGGTTAGAACAGAACAAAAGTGACTAATAGGGACCTGAAACACAAAATAAGTAAGGAAATAATAAGAAAGTCGTTTAGCTGACATTTGTAAGTTTAAGTGAACATGCCTGGTGAGTCAGACCACAGGAGACCTGAAAGAATTCCCAATTGTGATGGGCTATGTACTGCTAATAGGCTGTGGAATAATATGCAGAAGGGAGAGGAGGGAAAAAGGGCAGATTTTGTCTCAATTTTCAACAAGGGCAAAACTAAAGAATCAGCAAATTATAGGCTAATAAACTTGATGTTGATTCCTGGTAAAATTCTAGAGCATACATATTATTATTAGACTAATACTTTATTTTTTCCCAATCACATATAATAACAAATTTTAACACTAATTTTTTTAGAACTTTGAGTTCTGAATTCTCCCCCTTCCTAAGACAATAAGCACTTTGATATAGGTTATACACCTGCAATCAGAGCATACATATTATTAAAGGGATTGGGAATAGTCATGGAGAAGAGAAATAATGAGAAAGCATCCAGTGTGGCTTCACCAAGGTCAAACCAGACTAGCATCATTTCCATTCTCGGTGGGTCGGCTAGAATAGGAGTTCAGGGCAAAGTTGGAGAAAGAATTTGTCCAGGATTCAGGAGAGCATTTGATTATGATTTTCAACCTGTTCCTGTTGACAAGAAGGAGAGAATGTGGGTTAGACCATGGTAGAGTTAGGTGGATTTGGAACTGATTGAACAACTAGATGAAAAATGGCATTCATCCATGGCTTGGTGTCAACTTAGAAGGAGGTCTCTATTGGGGTGAGTGTGCCAGGGATCCCCTGTGCTACCTAGCATTTTTGTCAATAAAGGTGTTCATATGATGCTTATCAAATTTGTAAATGACACAAAATACAGAGGGATAGCTAACAGGTTGTATGGAAGACTCAAGACCGAAATGTCGATCAGATGGTTAGAACATTGTGCCAAATAAAAAAAAAATTGACAATTAATATGGATAAATATAAAGATTCATACTTGGGTTACCAGATAATCAAAATTATTCAAAATCAACAAAATAAATCAAAATCAAAATTACAAGATAGGTTGCGCTGGTTCCTAGGTATTAGTTGGTGTTAAAAAGATTTGTGGATTTTAGTCATCTCTAAGTTCAATATGAATCAATGGGGCTGTATGGAGGTGCCCCCCAAAAGACTAACATCATCTCAAACTGCATTAAAAGGGGTTTGACCTCCAACGATAATGAAAACCAAGCCCTAATGGTACTCTGCCCTTCTCATATCTCATCTGGCAGGTTGTATACGATTTGGGTATCACATATTAGTAAGAATATTGATAAATTAGAGAAGGGAGTGACCAGGATGATCAAGGGCCTACAAATCAAGCCTGTAAGAGAGCTGGTTGAAGGGATGGGGGATGTTTGGTCTAGAAAAGAACGGTTATGCCACAATTCTTCCAGGTCCCTGCAGCCCATTGAGCAGCTCACGCTTCTCCTCGTCCAATCTCCTAGCAAAGCAAAGGCCCACCCAGATGGGATTTAGACAAAATCTCTCCAAGGGTTTCTGACAAACAGCAACAACAAACCCCCCAAAGCAAAAAGTAGATTCTCTGCTTTTCTTTTGGTTTATTAAAAAACTTTTTTTGCTTTTTTTTGGAGGGGGGAAGGCAGGGCAACTGGGGTTAAGTGACTTGCCCAAGGTCACTTGGCTAGTGACTGTTAAGTGTCTGAAGCTAGATTTGAACTTAGGTCCTCCCTACTCCAGGGCCGGTGCTCTACTCACTGCGCCACCTAGCTGCCCCAGTACCCCGCTTTTCTCTAATGGATCCCTGCTGATGCCTATGGAAGTCCAAGTGGGATCCTTGCTACTCAATGATAGAAGGAGGCTGTTCTCAAAAAAAACAAACTTAGATGAACCCTAAACCTACCTGAGTTTCAAAAGAGGTATTGAGCACTCAAGACTGGTATTGCCCTCCAGAGACTGGATGAGGTCCCCATACCTAGCAGTAAGAACCTCTGCTTGGCCCTAGGGCTTGGATCATGGCACCCTCTCCCTTTCCACTAACCTCAGACATACAGTCTACACTGAGCTCAAATCCAAGGGCATCCTGGCCTCTAATAAAAGGGAAAGGCCCCTCACTTTTTTACTCTTCAGCTCCCTTCCCCCACCAAACCTGGAGAAAATTACTTAAAGCACAGTTTTGGTTCATGTCCTGAGCACTGGGATGAATGAAAACCCCCAAAGACATAGCTTCTGGGTAATTAATAATCAATTTATTAATTAGGCTATCTAGCAATCAATAATTGATAGTCAGTAGCTTCTCTCAGTAACCAAATATGCCAAGGGAGACCCTGAAATGCCTTAAATTACTTCTTAAAGGGAATTCTCCTGACAAGTGGAAATCAACTCTGACTGGTGGACATTGAATGAGAAAGTGGGCTAAAAGTCCTCACCTGCTGAAAATGGGGCTTGATCATGGGACTCTGCAGCCAGCAGAATTCTGGGCCAGGGAAGCCAGCTCCCTCCAGATGTCTCTGACTGGTTTTCTCCTTCACGATCTAGGTCACCAGACCTAATGGAGGACATGGAGGACGGGGGCTCCTTCCTCAGACAAAGGCTCACCCAGACTGGACTTGGAGTATCCTCTAAACAGAAATTAAGTCTCCTACTTGGGTGGGGACCCCCCAAAACGACGAGTAAATGCCCCAAGGCTGCGAGTGATCTCATCAGTCAGCCATGCCTTCAGAAAACAGCTGAGTCTTCACAGAAAACAGAAGGAAAAGGGTGGGTCCCAATGGACAATTACTTATTAACACAACAGTACACTGTTCATTTCTCCCAGCATGCTTCCCTTTGTTTTCCTGATGTACCTGTCTGTACCTGATGGTTTGCATGTTGTCTCCCCTAACAGATTGTCAATGTGAGTCAGCCTGACCCAGCAGGAGGGGTGCTAGAGTCAGAAAATCAAGAGGCCGGGCTTCAAATCCTGCCTCAGACATTTATCATTTCTGATTGTGGGCACTTGCCACTGAGAGCCCCACTTTATCCATCTGTGAAATGGGTGAATAATAATTTACAGTATTACACTAGCATTCTCTAACTCATGGAATTGTAATGAAAGCCCTTTATAAACACAGAAAGGGCAGAGGAATGAGGGTCATTGGAGTTTATCAGGGGGCTTCATTTGCAGACAAACTTCAATATTCTTTCCTCTCCCCCTCCAAAAAAATCCCCCCAAACAAAATCAAACTCTGCAAAGGAGCCATAAGCTACAGAATGAACTTTTGCAAGGGGCCAAATCTAGCTGTTTCTCTGACTCATGTCAGCACCACAGAATTTCATTCTAACCCTGGGAAGTCAGGAGGATAAGTTTGACTCTCCCTGTTTTCTAGATGGGGGCACTGAGGCCCAACAGACCCTGTGCTACCTCAGGTTAACAGCTTGCAAGGGGTGGAGCCAAGCCTTGGATTTGTCTAATGTCAAGGCCATCTATCTTCCTCCTCATTTCTTCATGCACCCTAGACTCTGATGCTGAGGCCTGAAGGAATACTTAGTTTTTGCCCCTAGAGCAGGGTGGGGTCAAACTCACCAGCCGGTGGTTTGGGGATTTTGTGATCCTTCACTGGTAGAAGTGGGCAGCAAGTCTGGTTGGCACAGTGGATAGGGGAGCCAGGCCTTGAGTCAGGAAGACCTGAGTTCAAATCAGACTTCAGACACTAACTTTGTGACCCTGAGCAAGTCACTTCACCCTTTTGGCCTCAGTTTCCCCATCTGAAAAAATGAGCTGGAGAAGGACATGGCAAACCAAGTCCAGTATCTCTGCTGAGAAAACCCCAAATGGGGTCGTGGAGAGTCAGACATGACTGAAAAATGACCAAGCAAACAAAAGACTTTACTTGAAGACTTCCTAGAGACGGATGCCAAGTTCTTCAATTTAGATCATGGTGACGATTCTAGGCCACTGACTTCAGATCTCTCATGTTAAAGAAAAAGAAACGAAGGTACTGAACACTTGAATGAATTTCCTGAAGGAAAAAGGTTTGTAAGTATAGGATCTGAAACCTGGATCTTCCTGTGTGCGAGGTCAGCAGCCAATCCCCTGAGACCTACTGCCTCATGATGGAGAGCTCGCTGCCTATGGAACTCCTTCTTCTGTTGGGAAAGGTTGTTTTTTGATTTCTCCTTTCATTTAGTTTGAATATTTTTTTTTGGAACTTGTACTGATGGCTCCTGGTCCTCTCCTTTGGGGTCAGGCAGGACGAGGCTAATTCTTTCTCCAGGTGACACAGCCCGTAAACTGTTTGGAATTGTTATCATGCTTCTCCCTGATGCTCATAAATGCTTTACCAGATGAAAGATTCCCTAAGCAGCAAGTAGTGTGGTTGGGGATAATTGTCCAGATGAGACATAATTTTCATGCAACTTAGATTCTTTAAAAATAAATTTTGTTTTGATCCTGCAGAGAAACTCAAACATTCATAAAGCATTACAAAATATATTCCTGTACAAAGGAGAGGGAGGAGAGAGAGGGAGAAAGGGAAGGAGGGAGGGAGAGA
>NW_027186374.1:3590713-3625540 GCF_028583685.1 Petaurus breviceps papuanus | reverse complement strand
ACAGAGAAGAGAGAGAGGAGAGCGGGAAAGAGGGGGAAAAGAGAGAGACAGAGACAGAGAGGAAGAGACACACAAAGAGGGAGAGACAGAGAGAGACCAAGAGAGACAGAGAGAGGCAGAGACAGAGACAGTAACAGAGAGAGCCTAATAGAAGGATTGGGACTGAGGCAGTGTTCATTGTAACCGTATCCTTTCCAAGTTCCCCATTTGTTAAATGAGAGGAGGGCAGCGAGTGGGCTTCAGTTTCAGGGAGGCAGAAACAAGATGATTGACCTGAACCTCACTGTTTTCACCACCATCTTCCCTTGCTGTTGGTCATTGTCTTGTTCGGGAGGCATTTGACTCGGCTGTCTCTACACTCCATCACCATGCATGTTCTTGTATTTATCTGAATTGGTCAAAGCCACTTTTCTGTATGGCACAATAATGTATCATTATGTTGATGTATGAAGGTTTGTTTATCAATTCCCTAAACATCAGATTGTGGGAAAGTTTCCAAACTTTGTAATTACAAAAGCAATGCAATGGATTTTGCATAGATAGGTCTTTTCTTGTTTTCCATAATCTCCTTGGGGGCATAAAGCTTGTAATGGTTTTGCAGTGATAAATTATAGTGATAAAGGGTGCCGGAAGGCTATATATCTTGCACAGTTACACATAGGGGAAGAATTTATAACCAGTCTCTAGAGGGAGAATTCCATAAAATCAGTCAGTCAATAAGCATTTATTAAGTGCCTACTATATGTTAGACATTGTGCTAGCCAGAACTGAGAGATGAGGAATCTTATTTGTGGAAGAGCCAGGTCAGTGTCACTGGATAGAAGAATACTTGGTGGGGAATCAGGTATAAGAAGACTGGAAAGGTAAGAAGGGGCAGGGTTAGGACAGACTTGGAATACCCAATAGAGCATTTGGTATTTAATTTTTTTTTTAAAGCAATTGAGGTTAACTTGCTGAAGGTTACACGGCCAGTTATTTCTGGGTGTGGTGCTAAGTATCTCAGCCCGGATTTGATCCCCAGGTCATCCCGACACTGGAGCCCATGCTCTTACTTGCTGAGTCACATGGCCGCCCCTTGGTATTTAATCTTGGAGGCAATAGGGAGCCATTGGAGATTGTTCATAGAGAGAGTGATATGGGTGGACCCGTACTTTAGGAAAATCACTTTTTCTTCTGAATGAAGAGTGAACCAGAGTGGGGAGAGAATTGAGGAAGGCAGGACCCCCCACTCCCAACCCAGTAGTTATTGCAGTAGTCTAGGCATAAGGTGGTAGGATGACTTCTACTTTGTGAGCCTAAGAGACTGGGAGGGTGATGGTGCCCTTGATTGTAATAGGAGAGTTTGGAGGGGGAAGGACATAGGGAGAAAGATAATGAGTTAAGTTTTGTCCATGTTGAGTTTGTGATCCCTACTGTGCGTCTTGTTTGAGATGTCTAAAAAGCAGTTTGAGACTGGAGATCAGAACACAGTTTAGGGAAAGAGAAACCAGATTTGAGAATCATCAACATAGAGGTGATAATTAAACTCATAGCAGTTGATGAAATCAGCAAGTCAAGTAGTTTCCATAGAAAAGAGAAGAGCCTCTGGGACAGAACCCTGTGGGACACCTGTGGCATTACCTGGATGAGGGTTCAGGAGACTGACAAGGATTGGTCTGATCGGTAGGAGGGAGCCAGGAGAGAACCCAGAGAGAAGCAGAGGAGAGGGTGATCACTAGTGTCCAAGGCCACAGAAAAAACAAGGAGAATGAAGACTGAGAAACGGCTATTGGATGAGGCAATTGATAGATCATTAGTGACTTTGCAAAAGGTAGCTAGGTAGTGCAGTGGATAGACTACTGGGGCCTGGTGTCAGGATGATGAATCTTTCTGAGTTCAAATCCAGCCTCAGACATTTATGAACTGTATGATCCTGGGTAAGTCACTTCATCCTATTTTCCTCAGCTTTCTCATCTGTAAATTGAGTTGGAGAAGGAAATGGCAAACCACTCCAGCATCTTTTCCAATAATATCCCAAAAGGGGTCAGTCACAAAGAGTTTAACATGACTGAAAAACGACTCAACAAAAAAACTTTGTAGGCAGTAGTTTTGGTGGGATCATAAGGTCAGATGGTTGGTTGTAAGTGGTTGGGCACCCATCCTAGACCATCTTTTCAAGGAGTTTAGTCACAGAGGCCAGAAGAGATAGATGATGCTGGTGGAGATGGAAGGATCAAGAATGGACTTTTGGAGTGTAGAGGAGATGCAGGAATGTTTGTAGACTCCAGGGAAGGAGCAGGTAGACAGGAAGAAGCTGAAGATAAGTGAGGGCATGAGGATGATAGAGGGGGAAATCTGTTGGAGGAGGTGGATGGAATGGGACCAGTTGTACAGTGGTCTATAGGGTTGGCCTTGGCAAGGAGTGAGGCCTCTTGTTCATGTGAGGCAGGGGTCAAGGAAGGGATGGTGGAAGAAGGCACCTGAGTGACAGGAGATGAGAAAAAGGTGAGGAAAGGGAGATCAGGGTCAGTGGCCTTAACTTTTGCTGTAAAGTATGAGTCGGGGTTTTCAGCAGAGAGGGAAGGGGAAAGGGAAGCCATGGGAAGTTTGAGGAAGGATGAAAAGTTTGGAAGAGATGCTATGGAGAGCGAGCTGATAAAAGAGGTCTAGGGGAATTGCTGAGCAGCGGTGAGGGCCCCAGTGGCAAGGTTGTGCAACAAAAATTTGTAATGGACCTGGTTATGAGAGCTGGATGATTTTCTCTGCTTTCATTGAGCAGCTTGTGTGCAGGAGTGAGGGTGGCAGGTGGTGGGAGTCATTCAAGGCTGAGACCTCACAGGGCACAACTGGAGATATGATAAGGGGCTAGGGGCTCAAGAAAATAAGAGGCTATAGAATGGAACTTGTTCCTCAGTGAGTCAAGATGAAGAAAATGAGGAGAGGATGTGGGCTCAGCTTCTTGTTCTGATCCCAACTGTCTGTGTGACTCTGGGCAAACTGTTTAACCTTTGAGCGCCATAGACATTTCTCTAAGAGTGAAAGTTTCAGAAAAGGCAGATGTCAACCTTTGTTGGCAGAAGGAGTTTAATGACTCAGAATTTCCCTGTATCTGGGAAATCACAGGTCCGGTCTCTATGAGTACACACACACACACACACACACACACACACACACACACACCACACACCCACACATATATCTGTTTCACTAAAGTGGAAACTTCTTGAGGGAAAGAAATGTTTCCTTTTTTTCGCCGCTCCACATCTCCCTTACCTATCATAGTCCAGGTACATACTTAACAGATGGCTACTGATTGATTGTTATCTAGGTTACTTGGGACAAATCACTGATTTTCCTGGAACTTTTCCTTGGCAAAATAGAGATAAAAACATTAGTTCTGTGCTTGAACAATGAACTGGGTCGAGAGTCAAAAGAAGAAGGAAGGTGGGATGGATGCTTCTGGGAACAAATCAGAGGCACTGATTAGGGCTTTTAATGAGCCCAAGTATCCCTGTGCAGCAGCAGCCTGTCTTTGTATCATTCTTTCAGAGGTCCTACAGTGCTCCCCATTATTGGGTAACGTTTCCAAGGAGTTTAAATTGAAGATCACCCGAAGGATTATGGAGAGGAACTGGCGGGAGTGAGAGTCTGCAACTCGCTACAAACAAGGCGGTGAAGAAGGCGGCTTTGGGAAAATGGGTTAAAGGAGGAGATGCGGGAGACCACCCCCAGGACGGGCAGGCAGAGATGGGCTGTGATCTGGAGAACGCAGGAAGCCCTAGGCCTGTTGAGGCCTCCACACCAAACTGGTCCCCACCTTCTAAAATCAAGAGGATCAAAGGAAAAAATGGATGGGGAGAGCACTGTAAGTATGAAGATGCTCGTGATTGGGAATCGTGATTATGGTACTGGGAGGTCATCATAGCCTCTACTCCCAGGGTGCCCACAAATCATGATCTTTAGGGGCTTGGATGACACACCGAATGCCCTTGCTCATCCAGTGAGTGCAAGCCTCTTGAGGAATGTCAGCATCTTTGGGCCCCAGCATGGCACCTGGAATGCAGTAGGCACTCAATAAATGCTTGCTAACTGATCCTCAGTTGCCTGTGTCCTCAGAGACAGTGAGAACAGAAAACTGGAAAATTCTCCTTAGAGTAAGAATCAAACCAAACCAAACCCCGGCAGCACCCCCCAGATTTCCCTTGGTCACGCCCTCTCTTCACAGGCCTTTCTGAGAGCAGCTGAAGGGGCCAATTCAGCTGCTAGGAGCATTTCCTCCGCTGCTTCCCTCCCCGGGTTGTGGTGGAGGTGCTAATGAGCAGAGAAATCTCACCCCCCGGCAGGACGCCAGGAGGCAGGGGGAGAGGCGGGCAGAAAGCCTGGCGATTAAACGAGAGAGAGAACCTGCTCTGGAAAAAGCGAGGGCTGACTCTAATGAGGTGCTTACAAAGACTGAAAAGAACATGCAAGTGGCTTAAAGATTAGGCTTCATAAGCATCAAGGCTGAAAAGGACCCTTGGAACGGGGCATAGGATGTCCGGGCTGAAAAGGGCTTCCTTCGAACATACCCAAGTCTCCCACGTGCCTCCAGATCCTCAGACAGAACCTAGCATCCCCTTGTGCTCCCCTTCTAACAGCCTTCCCTTCCTCCCAATCGCCTTTCTAGCCAAACTTGGGGCTGGGAGGACCTGGCCACACTTGTACCTCCGTAGCCTCAGCCCTTTGCACTTTGGCTTCTAAGGTCACCACTCACCTGAAATGGCTCTTACCGAGACCAAGAATGTCTTAATGACCAAAGCTGACTCTCTTTCCCCAAGTCCTCCTTGCTCTCCAACTCTGATGCATTTGGCACTGGTGACTCCCCTCTCTCCTGGATCCTACCTCCTCTCTCGGTTTTCCTCCGAGTTGCCTCATGGCTGCTCCGACTCCTTTTGCTGGATCTATATTTGGTAGAACCCAAGCCTCTGGGTACATCCTCTCTATACCCTCTCTCTTGCTAAGTTCACCAGCTCCTCTTCATGTTTAAGTTACCATCTTTTCAGTGATGACTCCTAGATGTAGATGTACAGCCCTGATCTCTTTGACATCAACTGTGTATTGGACTTTTAAAAGTGGATGCCTCTAGGCATCTCAAACTCAACATATCCAATACAGAGGTCATCATCTTCCCCACTGAACTTCATTCTATACTGAATTTTCCTATTTTTGTTAAGGGAGGTGATGCACTTTTTAATGTAATTAGTCCTTATAATCTTGTGGGAAGGGCTAGGATAACTCTATTAATGTTAGGAGTGTTTGGCCTTATTATATCAAAGTTCTGAAAAGGGCCTTCTTGGTCTCCCAGATTTGGAACTTGTTATCCTGGGCTTCTCATCTCCCTCAGCCCACATATCCAGTTACTTCGGGAATCTTGTCATTTACACCTTCCAGGCATCTTTCGTCACCAATACTTTCTCTTCACTGACAAAGCCATCTTCATTCTCTCTCATCTACACTATTGTGATTGCCTCCTAACTGATCTCCCTTCTTCAAGTACCTCCCCTCTCCAATTTATCCAACATACAGTCCCCAAAATGATTTTCCTTAAGGGCAGATCTAACCGCATTCCACCTTTCCTTGTCCTCCACCCACTCAGTAAACTCCAACGTCTTTCTATTTCCTGTAGGCTAAAATACAAACTCCTCTGTTTTGCTTTAAAGCTGTTCAGAACTAGACTCCAACCAATATTTCCAGCTCCATTAGACATACCTCCTCTTCCTGAAGTTAGTTGGAGCAGTGGATAGGACTCTGGGGCTCAGAGGAATGAAGACCTGAGTTCAAATTTGACCTCAGATGATTGCTGGTTAGATGACTCTGGGAAAGGCACTTCACAACTTGCTTCCTCAGTTTCCTCATCTGTAAAATGGGGACAATAGCAGTTCCCACCTCTCAGGGTTGCTGTGAGGATAAAATGAAATATTTGTAAAGCACTTAGCACAAATCCTGGCACATAGTAAGGACTTCATAAATATTTGTTCTCTTCCCTTCCCTACACTCTACTGTCAAACACAACTGTGCTCTTCTCTGCCACTTACTCATGACAGCATCTTCTCTGTCCCTGCCTTTGCACTGGTTGCCCTGTATGTTTGCAGTGCTCCCCTTTCTCACCTCCACCTCTGAGAATTCCTAATTTCCTTTGAGATCTCTATCTGTGCAGCATCTCTTGCATATCCCTGCTCCCCCCCCCCCCCCTCTGATGCAGACCCTCATCCCCTCACACCTGGACTATTGCAACAGCCGCTGGGGAGATCTGCCTGCCTCAAGTCTCTCCCCACTATGCCCCATCCATCCCACTCAGCTTTTAACGTGATCTTCCTGAAGTGCAAATCTCCTTGTTGGTCCCCTATTCAATAAAGTCTGCTTAGTAGCTCCCTGTCATCTCCAGAATTAAATTGAAAATCCTTTGATTAACTTTGCAAGTCCTTCATAATTTGGCTCCTTTCCACCTTTTCCCTCCACACTCCATGATCCAGTGGTATTGACCTCGGCTGTTCAGTAAACAAAGAACTCCACCCTCTGATTCCAGTCATTTTCTCTGACTGTGCTTCATGCCTGGAATTCTGTCCCTCCTCACCCCCACCTCCTGTTTTCCTAGCTTTCTTCAAATCTCAATTAAAATCCTACTTTCTTGTTTTACATTATTGTAGTTGTATAACATATCTGAGGGGAAGGAGGGAGGAAAGGTTAGAATTTGGAACTCAAAACTTAAAAAAAAACCCCAAATGTTGAAAAAATTGCTTTAACGTGACTGGGGAAAAATTATCCATTTTTTAGAATTCTATTTCTTTTAGGAAGGATTTTCAGGTTCCCATCAATGCTAATGCCTCCCAATTTATCCCCCATCTAACTGGTTAGCATGTTGTCTCCCACATCTGACTATACATTCCTTAAGAGCTGGTTCAACTTTCCATTTCTTTGTGTACCCCCAGCTCCTGGCATGTAATAGACACTTAAGAAATGCTTGCTAACCTGACACCAAGACCATCTTTTTCATGAAATCTTTCTTGGTTTCCTCCCCTTCCAACTACCTTGTATTTAAATACCTTCTAATTATCTTCAATCAAGGAATGAGCAGAAAAAAAAACATTTATTATGCATTTTATGCATGCCAAACTATACTAAGTTTGATGGCTACAAATACTCAAGCAAAGGCAGCTTCTGTCCTCAAGTAGCTTACGTTCTAATAGGGAAAACAACACAAACAGGGGAAGGGTGGTTAGGGAGGGTTATTTTTATTTGGAAAGTTACAAGGCGGTAGACTGACACATCCATTCTGGTAGCAGTCAGAATTGATTCGATTATGGCTCCAGGAGGTAGGAAATGGGGCAGTGTCTGCTGACTGACCAGCAGAGGATGAAAGGAAACCCTCCGAGATGCAGTGAGTGATAGTTAGCTCCAGTCTCCGGGTGGGGATCTCTAGAGATGAACGGGTCAAACACTTGTATTTATTTTTCTTGTACTTCTATATATCAATGTTGCCTTTCTTGATGTTATCTAAGTGCTCTGAGAACAGGGAACATTTCATATTTTGTCTTTGTTTTGCCAATGGCTAGGATAGTGCTTAACACTTAGACATTGAATAAATGTTTATTGATTGAAAGAATAGATCTTATTATAAGTAATTGAACTCAGAGCATGGTCAGTTAAAAGGCATTTATTATGCACATACTGCATGCCGGGGACTGTTCTAAATTCTAGAGCTTAAAGATAAAAAAGCAAAAACCGTGGAATGCAGAAAGCAAAAGGTCAGAGCCGGAAGAGACTTTAGTCCAGTCCCTCCATTGCTGAGAGAAGGTATGAAGACCCAGGGAGATTAAGGAACTTCCTCAAGGTCTTCCGTTCTTATCCCTCGAGTCCCTGGCCAACATTATTTCCACTTCACCACAATGTCTGCCTCCCCAGTGAATCACCCCTTTCATCTGTATTTACTTAAAATAGATTTCCAGTTGCCCAAGAGACCCTTTTGTCATGTTTTCCCGACCTGGTTTACCCATTAGGTCCCACCATCTGATATGAACATTAAACTATAACTGTTGCCTTCTCTGGCTGTCATAGCATGGCTTGCATAAATCTCAGCTCTGCTGACGGTGGAAATCTCCAAAGCTGAAGAAGCTGAAAGATTAGGTTGGAGCCCTGGGGGCAGGAGGAGAGCTTTCCTTAAAACCCCAAGGAGCAGAGATCAGCTTTTAGCTGCCTGAATCCCACTGATAACAAAACTAAACCTTAGACCCAACTTGGACATGGAAAAGAATTTAGGCTCTCAGGATAAGATCAATTAAAGGAGGCCTGGGCCACACTTGGATCAACATGCCACTAAGGTGACGTCATAAAAGCTGTGGGAATAATGGGGCTCCCTGGACCTGGTGGAAGATACAATCCTTCTATAGGAAGTCAGACTTGGGTAAACACGATGATGTAATTTGACTCACATGGAAATCCCTGTGGGATTCTTGACCCTGAGCGTGACATTTGATGGTTTCAGTTGAAGGCAGCTGTGGTTAACTGAGAAGGGCCTGGCCTTGGAGTGGAGAAGCCTGTGTTTGAGCTCTGGCAGACCAAGCACGGGTCATGATGTTGGGTGGAAATTTCACATCATCTCTCATGCTTCCTGCTGTAGAAAATGCAGATGCCTCTCTTACCTTCTTCATGAGAGACAATGGTGTAGCCACTAGCAAGCTTGCTGTGATCTTAGGAAGGTTAGGGTTCAAGTCCTGACTCTCCAGTCTGGCTTTTGAGCCTGGACAAATCTCCTGACCTTCACTGGTATAGGGAGTTTCCTCCAGGGAGAGTTCTTTACAGTAGTAAAATCTCAGATCTAGTTCAAAAAGGAAGGAAGGAAAGAAAGAAAGAAAGAAAGAGGAGGGGAAGGGAGAGAGACAGAGAGACAGAGACAGAGAGACAGAGAGAGACAGACAGAGAGAGACAGAGAGAGACAGACAGAGAGAGAGAGAAGCCTTTCCCTCACAGGGCTGTTCTGTGTCTCCAGTGAGTACTTTGCCAGGTTCAAAGTATTATATATTTGTCAGTTCTTATTACTTCTGGCCTTACTGGGTTATTGTAGGAAAACAACTTGGAAAAGTCTCTTGGGAAGGGCTATGGAAAGGGGAGGGTTTATTGTTTTCCAACAAGCTTCCTGTTTTCAGACATGAAGGCATCTGTAGAAGTACCATACTACCTCCATTGGGTCAATAGGGAAAAATCCATCCAGTGAGTGATTTTGCCTCTCCAACAAGCTCTTTGACAGAGGTCTCCCTTTGAATTCAATATTATTTGTAAAGACACACACATACACGAAGACTATGTACATATTATCTATTTCTTTCCCAGTGTTGAGTAATGCTTAACAACAGGAAAAAAAATTCCTTTATGTGATTGCAATTGGGTATTGAGCTTATATTTTTCCTGTGGATAGGGAAGGCTTAGATAGTTGACTGAGAATTCTTGGAATGGTAGTTTGATTACCTGTAGGGAAAAGATCATGAGAACTCCAGAAAGTGAGAATCCAGGAAGGAGGGAATGTGATTTTCAGTTTTACTAAAAAGGAGAGGGAAAGGGAGAGAGGAAGAAGGGAGGAGAGAGAGACACAAAGAGAAAGAGAGAGGGTGATGGTGAGAGGATGAAAGAGAAGGAAGAGAAAGAAGAAAGGAATAAGGGGGAGAGAGAGAGAGAGAGAGAGAGAGAGAGAGAGAGAGAGAGAGAGAGAGAGAGAGAGAGAGAGAGAGAGAGAAGAGAGAGAAAGAAAGAAAGAGAGAGAGAGAGAGAGAGAGAGAGAGAGAGTAAGGGAAAGGAATCAAGGAAGGAAAGAGCAAGGCAAGTGAAGGAGAGGCCAGGGAAGGGAGTTCTGAAGTAGCTTGTTCTCCTCCCCTCCCCCCATTCCCCATCTGAGATCTGGGAAAAACCCATGAAGGGATTTAACTCCTCTTGCTCATTTCTCTCTTCCTACAGATGGTAGGTATTTACTCCAAGATTTTTGTTCTTTAAGTTGCTCATAATTCCTGATTTTTGCTCTTGATGTAAAATTATAACTGGTGATAACCACTTTGAGATTTGTATGTGTTTTTAATTGCCTTCAGTTGGGTTGTAAGAGACAGAGCTAGTGAATGACTGGTAGTAGACAAAGACAAAACACCCCGAGGGCTTGAATGTTGGTCACAAACAGCGGGGATCTGTGCCCAGGTCCATCTGGACTGCTGCCACTCCCAACTGGGTAGGAGCAAGGACAAGGAGTGTGATCACCTGCACGGGGCAAATCCTCAGCAGACAGCATTGCCCTGTGATTGTTCTGAACTCCCAGACCCAGTCCCCATCCAGGGACAGAAACATCAGATCAAGTCAAGTCAATTCAGTTGAGCAAGAATTTGTTCTGAGATGGACTTTAAAACTGGGGTTCAGAATCCCAGAGCTTCGAGGGACATTAGAGCACAGAGAGCCAGAGGTGGGAGTCTTTTCCCAATCTGCCCGCTCCCTGCCCTCCATGGTTACCCTGCACCTACTCTATATAGCTGTCTGTGCCTATGTATAAGCATGTGGTCTCTCCCCCCTCACCTCCCCTTAGAATATGTGAATTTCTGAAAACCAGGGACCTTTTTCCTTCCCCCCCCACTGCCCCGCCCCAGTAGCTTTACCACTTAGCTTAATGCCTGGTACATAGCAAGCTCTTAATGAATACCTGCTGCTTAAATGACATTAGAACACAGATCACAGAGTGTAGGAGTCTGGTAGGACCTTAGAACATTGGATACAGAATACCAGAGCTCAGAAGAACCTTAGAACAGAGAATGCCAATACTATAGAATGTTAGAAGGCCCCTTATAAATCAATTATTCCAACTCTGTGCTTTTATGTAAGAGAAAACTAAGGCAGGGAGTGACACAGTGACTCTCCCAAGGCCACCCATGTAGTATGTGACAAAGCTAGGATTTGAATCTGGATTTTTCCATTCCAAATCCAATGACATCATAATGCCATAGCATGTAGCATTAGCAAATCATAGATCAGACACACGTGGAGGTTGACTATTACCAAGCAACAAGGAGAGAGAGGAGTCAGAGGCTGGAGGGATGACCGAGGTCCAAGAACACGAGTCAGGAAAGTGGGAGGCATATACACACAGGATATATTTCTACCATTTTGGACATTAGTATTCAGAAGGAATCCTACCCTCCCTTCACTTCATTTTGTCTGATGTCATCCTACCTCTTTACCCAGCGCATTTTCACTAGCTGTCCTCGCCTGGAATGCTCTCACTCCCTGCCTCTGTCTCCGGCTTCCTTCAAGACTCAGCTCAAATCTCACTTTCTCTAGACCTTTCCTGATTTCCCTCGATGCTAATGCCTTTTTTCTAGTGTTACTAGCACGGGCCCCCCTTTATACTGCATATGTCTTGTATATCCAGAACTATTTGTGTGTTGTCTCCTTTGTGGGGGGGGGGTTCCTTGAGGGCAGAACTTTGTATTTGCCTTTCTTTGCCTCCCCAGCACTTAGCTAGGTGCCTGGTGCATTCTAAGCACCCAATAAATGTTTGTTGACTGACTGGCAGGATAACAGAATTTCAGATTTGTGGGGTGGAGGTCCTCAGTAGCCATTTATTTCAATCTGTGGGGTATATGTACGGGGCGTCAGGAGGACTAGCCCCTCTGGTGTGAGGGCTGCTCATCCACATTTGCTGTCCGCCTGCTTCCCCCCACTTTCACCTGTGGTTCTAAGAAGCTCCAGCTTCCACAGTGACCATACCCAGGGAAACCACTTTGGCAGAGGGGCTAAACCAGGTAAAGGGCCACTGACTGGTTAGAGGCTCAAACCTGTTGGTGAGTTAGAAAGATGTTTACCTTAAGCGTGTGAAGATTCCCATCCCCAAATGGACAGATGGGAGGAATTTGTTCTAATGGCCAAGAAGACTTGGTCAGACATTGTAGATGCCAAGGTCATCTGCTGCATTCCAGACCATCACGGGTCATCCTGATTCTTGTCTTGCCATTGAGCTTGGATGACTGGAGGAGAGAGTGAGGCTGATGCTTCATGCAGCTCTGCCTCACAGATCCAATTTACGCACAACTCAAGACAGTGCCCCATGACGTCATTGGGCCTCTTAGAAAATGAAGGATAAAAACAATTTCAATCTGTACTTAAAAAACAAAACTATGACACACTTCTCTCTGGAGCCTCTGTTTGAAGCCTCCAGGGAGTGGCCCCAATACTCATCATGGCTGCCTGATCCACTTTTGGAGAGTGAAACCCCTCCCCCCCAGCAGGGGTCACTGTGGAGCTCAAGAAAAACTCCTTGGGAAAGGACAGGAGAAGGAAGAAAGTCCCTGCAGTGATGGCCCAGGCCTTGGCTTTGGGTCACCCTCTTTCCCTCCTCCCTTTTCCCTCTCTGGACTCTGGAGGAGAGGAGATGCTTGTCCTCAGCCCCTCCCAGGCTCTGCCAGTAACACACAACCAATAGAAATGAAAGTGGGAGGAGGAAACAGGGAGAGGTTCTAGCATGTTTCAGGTCTGTTCTCGGGAGTTTATAATGCTATGAAATAATACAGAATAAATAGGTCATTAAATATGCCCCAGGTGGATCACCTTGACCACTACCTAGGAACAGAGCCCTGCCTTATATATTTTATAAAAAACCAAACCAAACCAAAACCAGATCAAATCAAATCAAGTGCCTCTTTGGTCGGTATATTTACTTAGTAGACATTTATTACATGACAACTGTGTGCTTGGCCCTGTGCTAAGGGCTGGGGTCTTGCCTACAAGACCTGGAATCAGTAAATCTGGGCTCACACCTCTTCTCAGACATGTACTAGCTGTGTGACCATGGGCAAGTAACCTTCGTTCTCTAGAGTTCCATTTCCATATCTGTAAAATAAAAGGGTTGGGTTTGACCTCTAAGTCCCTTCTGGCTCTAAATACTGGGTTCTAAGAATCAAGCTTAAGAAGAACAAAAATGTGTCATTGTTTAGTAAAAGATCCATGTAAAGGGAATAGAAATCTCCAGGAGAAAAGTCTCCTTTTTGGAAGAGGGTGAGGGGGAAGGAAGGAAGAGGGAAGTGGAAGAAGTCACCTTAGCTGCCTGCCTTCACATCTAATCCAATCCAATGACTTAAGTGCCGACTCTGTGCAGGCACAAGTGCTTAGGACAGAATTAAGAAAAAGTCCCTGCACTCACACAGCTTACAGTCCAAGAAAGGGAAGAGGAGACAGGAAAGAAGGAGGAGACGTAGAGGAGAATGAGGAGCTCAGGGGCCAGTCTCTGCCCTCTACAAAGGAAGGCATTGGGAGGAGTTTGGTTCTCTTCTCTCTAGTCCTCCAATGAGAGGGGACAGGAGGCTGAGCAGGTGTGTCAAGAAGGCTTGAGTTGGCAGCATGGTGGTGAGGCTAGGGTTGTTGAGCTTCTCCTTGGGGAGGCATCCTGTTCCATGTTGTTGAAACCAGGTTGGGCAGCAGATGCGTGGAGGGGGATGTCCAGCCCCACAGAAGCTCTTCTTCCCCTCTGGTTGCTGGTCTCCCCTCTGCCTCTGGTGAATCCCCTGCCCCCCAACTCCAACAACCTTTCTCTCCTCTCAATGTGCAGCTAGCTCCCTTCTCATCTCTGCCTGGGCCTCTGCACTCAGACTTTGCACAGCTGCCAGATCAGAGGCTATTTTTCCTTAGGGGTTATGTAATTAGTCTTTGTAATCTTGTGGGAAAGGCTAGCAGAACTCTAATAATTGTTAGGTATTTGGCCTTATTATATCAATTCTTATGTAGAGTGTTTGTAGTGTCTGCCATTGGACCCAGTTTGACTCTCGATGGCAAATCTAATAAAATTATATAGACCATGTGCTACTCAGAGGACAAGATATGAGGAGACACCCCAAGCTGCTCCTTTGTGGAGGTGGGAGGACCATAGGTGTCAAACATTAAATGTGTTTTTGAAGTTTCTTAATACATTGATCAGTTTTGCTGACTTTCTTTTCCTCTCCAAAAAATACTATTTGTCATATGGGATGGCTCTTTGAGAGTGGAAGGGGGATGGATATTTGGGATGTTAAGGTGATATAAGAAACAGAAAATATTAATAAAAGCTGATAAAGGGGCAGGTAGGTGGCTCAGTGAATAGAGCACCAGCCCTGGAATTAGGAGGACCTGAGTTAAAATCTGACCTCAGATACTTAACACAAAAAATAGTTATGTGTGTGTGACCTTGGACAAGTCACTTCACCCCAATTTCCTTACCTTCTCCCCTCCAAAAAACAAAAATAAAAGCTGATAAAAAAGAAATCCATAGCAACAGAAGGAGTAGGAAGAGGAGGGGAAGAGAATAATGAAGGAGGGAAGGAAGGAAAGAAAGAAGGAAGGAAGGAAAGAAGGAAGGAAGGAAAGAAGGAAGGAAGGAAGGGAGGGAAGGAGGAAGGAAAGAATAAGCATTTATTTACTGCTTATTACATGCTAGATATACTAAGTTCTGGGTATACAGATACAAAAGGGATAATCCCTGGCCTCATCAAGCTTATATTCTAATGGCTCAGAGAACACTCATAGGAGAGTGCTGACTGTCACAGGATGGGTTTGGATGGAGACAAGGGGCTTTTGAATAATTCATCTTTTCTGCAAGCAATGATGATAATGATTTGGTTGTTTTTTTCCCAGAGTGCATGGTAGAAAGTGGGTATAGAAGGGAGAACTGCATACTGGCATGACCAACGATGGGGTAGTTGGGTAATTGGGGACCAGTATGCTAAGGCTGGAAACAGGCTGGGGCCAAAATGGAGGCCTCTCAAAGTTAGGTGGAAGAATTGATATTTGACAGGAGAGGCAATAGGGAACTCCTGGAGTTGACTGAGTGGGGAATTATAGGGTCAAATCTGCACTTAAGGAAAATCCCTTAGATAGCAGCATGGAGAAAAGACTGGAAGGGGGAGAGACTTGGGGCACAGAGATGAATTAGGAGGCCACTGGGAAAATCCAGGTGAGCAGAGATTAGGGCCTAGGCTATGTGGGGGATGGCTCAGTGAGTGAACAGAGGGGTCAAAAGAGGAAGATTCTGGGGAGATGGGAATAGCAAGATGTGCCACATGATTGCATCTGTGGGGTGATAGAAGGAAGGAATTGAGGCAGCAGAATGGCAAAGGAGAGATATGCCTGGATCTCAAGTCGGAAATTTTCTTTGATTTCTTCTCCTTCTCAGAGGCTCAACTCAAGTGCCTTTGTCCCCAGAAGCCTTCATTGCTACTGCCCTCCCACCTCTCGATTTATATTCAGGATCATAAATAGAGCACTGAAAGAGTCTTCAAAGGCTCCTGAGTCATAGAGTATGGGATCAGAAACAAAGCTTTAGAACTGATTGTTTTCCAGTTGTCAATTTTTGTGTGTTATTTACCCCAGTAGAATGCAAGATCCCTGAGGGCAGGCACAATTTCTCTTTGTCCTTAAATATGATCAGAAACCTGAATTCAATCTATGCCTACCCAAGATTTCTTAAAATGAATTGATTTAAATTGGGCAGAGTCTGGGGTTAAACAGTGAAGGAAAGACAGCTTAAGTATGACCTTGTCCTTGCCTTCATGTAGTTCTTCCTACAGACCCCTCCTGCCCAGCACAGAGAAGAATTATGGTTCTCACAAGCTTCCCTTTTGTCTGCCAGTAATGATGAGATGATGGCAATAATGAACCATGAAGTAAAACTAGATGGCTGCCCATTGCCAAGAGGTTTAGTATTCCTTATGAAATTGCCTCCATTGTCTAGAGTTGGAACTCAAGTGCTGGAAGCTGCCTTCACCTTTAACTGCCTAATTTTACACATGAGGAAACTGAGTCAGAGCAGGGAGGTGTACTTGTCCAGGTCCAATCAATCACCTACTGGCAGGCATTGATTTACTTATTTTTATCTTTATATTTTAAAAAATTTATTTTCCCCCAATGACATGTAAAAATAATTTTAATGTATATTTCTTAAAACTTTGAGTTTCAAATTCTCTTTCCCTCTCTGCTCTTCTCACCTCATTGAAAAGGCAAGCAATTTGACATAGGTTATACATGTGCAGTCATGCAAAATATATTTCCTTATTAGTCATGTTGTGGAAAAAAAACACAGATCAAAAAAACCCAAGAAAAATAAAGTTAACAAAAGTCTGATTTGATCTGCATTCAGACTCTATCAGTTCTTTCTCTGGAGATGGATAGTATTTTTTTTTTTTAACAGTAAGTCCTTCAGAATTGTCTTAGATCACTATATTGCTGAGAAGAGCTGTCATTCACAGCCGATCCTTGTATACCATTACTGTAACTGAGTACAATATTCTGGTTCTGCTCACTTCACTTTGCAACAATTCATGTAAGTCTTTACAGTTTTTTGAGAGCATCTCACTCAGTCACTTCTTAAAACCCAATTGTATTCCATCACAATTATATGCCACAACTCAGTCAGTCATTCCCCAGTTGATGAACATCCCCTCAATTTCCAATTATTTGCCATCACTAAAAGAGCTTCTATAAATATTTTTGTACATATAAGTCTTTTCCTTTTTTAAAATCTTTTTGGGATATAGACCTAACAGTGGCATTGCTGGGTCAAGGGGAATGCATGGTTTTATAGCCTTTTGGGCATAGCTCCAAATTGCTCTGTAGAATTGTCTCAGTTTTCCCATCCCCTTCAACACTTGTCATTTTCCAATTTGATAGGCGTGGGGTTGTCTCCAAGACCTTACATGCAAATAAGGGAGATAACATGGAAATATAGAAGCACATATAAAACATGAAAGCAGACACAAGATACCCTTGTGACAGGGGGAGAGGGAGATGCAAGGAGCTGGGGGTCCCTCTGGGTTTGGGCAGGTAGGTGATGTAGTGGATAGTCCTCTGGACTTGGAGTCAAGAACACTTGAGTTTCCATTTGGTTTTAGATTCTTATTAGTGGTGTCACCTTGAGCAAGTCACTTAACCTTTGCTGTCTCAGCTTCCTCAAGTAGCAAAGTGGGAATAATAATAACACATAACTCCCAGGGTTATTGAGGAGGAAAGGAGCTATTTGTCAAGTCCTTGGGAAACGTAAAGAGATTTATCTACGTTATTTGTGATAATGACAGTGATACCCTCACATAGAAGGTAATGCTAGAATTGAGAACTAAAGAATGGGGATTCCAAGTGGTGAACAGAGAGGGAAGAGAATTCCAAGCTTGGAAAGAGGGTTCTTTTGTAGCACGCTGCCTCTCAGTGAATATGTGCCACTCTGTAATGTAATGCCAAGCAAAGGCAACTTCCCAAGGTTCAAAATACCAGCATAGAGGCTCTCCATTTTATTCAGTGACAAATTAAGAACAGAGGGAATCAAAATATGACATCATTCAAAATACAGCATTTACTAAGTGTGATTAAGTAATCTCCAAGAACTACCCCACCCCAGGACCTTACATTCATTCAATCAATTACAAAGTCCCTGTTCTAAATACTACTCCACCCCTAGGCTGTACCTTCATTTAGTCCATCACAAAGCCCCTCTTCTCAAATGGAGATTAGTTTCCAATCATAAGTAAAGTACATTCATTTGTTCAGTCATAGAACACAAAAAGGTCAAAAGTTTCCCACCCCTGGATCACAATTGAATCTACCCCAGATTTATAACAAGTTTAAGCATAGCACTTAATACCCAAATGGAGGTCTTTTCTTCATCTTGACACCAGGCAAGTTCTCAACAATCTTTGTTCCTGGGGAGACAAAGCTTAGCAAGGCCACAAGATACATTTCCAGTCTCTTCATTAATTCATTCTCTGTCTGCAGAACAGTCCTAGAACCTCTGAAAACATTAGCAAAACCCTCTTCCAGGATTTCTGTAAACATAGAACAAGAAAATCCTTCTTCAGGGCTTTGGAACCAACAGCAAGGTTCCAAGAATTCTGCAACAACAACACTGTCCTTCACCAGTGGACAGTATTCACTCTCTGTCTGCAGAGTGTCTGGACAGTCTGGGCAGTCTCAGTCTCAGGAGCTCTGAACCAACAGAAACGTTCCCAGACTTCTGCAAGAACAGGACTGTCTTTCACCAGTGGACAAATCTGGCAAAACAACATCAAGACAGACAGACAAAGTACCAGAAAAACAGCCATGTCTCCTCAGTCCTTGGCAGCTCTGGGTGGCAGCTCTCAAAAGTCCTGGGCAATTCAAAGTGGCCCTCAGCAATCCTCTCAGTCTCTCTGTGCCTCCAAAGGTGCTGGTCCAAAAAGTTCTTCTGCCTCTCTCTTGGTCTCTCCAAATCTACGTCACCAGCTCCTCCCAGTTCAGCCCTCTCTTTTCAAGTCAACAAGTCCATCCCACAAGTGGGATTAACAAGCTCTGGGTTTTAACACAATCAAAACAAAAACCAAGCCAATAGAGGGGAATCTTTAAATGCCATTACTATTACACACTCCCTGCCTTGCCATGGCTTAGGAGGAACCAGAAGGCTGATGAGGACTTAGAGACACCTTTCCATAGAGTAAAGCTTACAACTGCTCTGCCCATGCTACTATTTTAAGAAAAGAAGTGAACACAATCCCAGGGACACAAGGATCAAGCATAAAACAAAGAAATAGATGGAAGAGATCAAGTTAATAAAGACCTACATGGAGGAATAATTGTGTAACAAACCCAAGGGAAGATGCTGGAAAGGTGGCAGAGAGAGAGGCAAGAGTAGAAAAGCAACTCTGATCACGAAGGTGGAAACCATTCAAAGAAAAAGATAAAATTATCAATAAAGTATTGATGTTTAAGGGGAAAAGCCCCACAAAACCATCTCTACTCAACAAACATTATTAAACACACACACTGTTTGTCAGACATGATATTTCATTCCAAAATGCAGCATTCCTGCCCTTAAGGAGCTTCTGTTCTATTCAAGGAAACAAGTCCACAAATATGTGAAAAATGCTGGATATAAGCAAAGTAAATCCAGACTATTTCAAAAGTAGAGGGTCCCAGCACCGGGGGCAGGAGATCTCATGGGGCTAGCAGCTCTGGTTGGGGGGCTGGGTAACATAAGGGATTGGCAAAGATGCAGAGGAGGCCTGGCATAGGGAAGAGAACCTTGGATTTGAATTTGGAGCATTTCTCTTCAAGTCCTGGCACTGTTGCTTACCTGGGTCACCTTAGATAAGTCATTTACTCTTTCTGAGGCCAAATACTGGGTTTTGAGATGAAGCTTAATGCTGGAAAGTTTGGGTAGTGGACAAAAGACTCAAGAAATAACCAAAGAATTCACTAATTACCAGCTGAAGGCCCCTAGACCTCCAGGCATTGCATCTTATCAAACAGCTGACAATCTGCTCTCACTCAATAAAATCCCATTCAGAGTCTGAAACTCCATTGCAGAGCACAACTGTTACATGCATGCAGTTCACAATGAGTTGGCCCTGCCAGTTCCAAAATAAACAAGTAGAAGGCTGAGGATCTTGTTTCCATTAAGTATGGGGGAGAATGTTGCAGTGGTCTGGAAAGAGGGGACCACATTGGTGTTTTTGCTGGTACAAAATATCACTGAGTTTGAATAAAGTGTAAACTGCTATCTGTCCCTCAGGAGAAGGTGAAATGACTGGAAAGATTAGAAAGGTTTCCTTAATCTCCCATTTATCAGAGAGAAGGACTCTCTCTCTGAAAACAAAAACCAAAAGCAAAAAAACAGAAGTGCTTCAAAGAAAATAAAAAGGGGAAGGGCACCTGAAGAAGAAAGGGGGAGGAGGGATCCTGACATAGACTGGGAAGTTGGGGGATGGAAAATTTGGCAGAGGCAGATGCATCACTGACTACTTGGAGCTATATAATGGACATGAGTCTCTTTCCATAGAAGTGGAGGAGTCCTTAAGGAAGAAGGAAAGTCTTCTGCTTTAAGGAATGTCCACCCTTTGATTGGGAAGAAGCACTTACTTTATGCATGACCATTGGGTTAAAGCGAGGCAGAGCTGTGCAGTCATCAGCCTCACTCCCTCCTACAGTCATCAAAGTCCATTGGTAAGACAAAAGTCAAGATGACTGGAGATGGCCTGCGTTTCAGTAGATGACCTTCAATGTCTGACATAGCACCTGCTTCAGGAATGAAAATGTGAACCTATAGGTACCCCAGGAGAGAATTCATCTAGTATGAATCAGGAGATAAGGTGAATGGTGGTGGTAATTGGTTCCCTTCTTAGGTTTACAGAACCGACCAATCTAGCATAAATAAGGAACTGGGGCAAACAAAGATTAAAGGACTTGCCTTGGGGTGCCCAACTAGTAGGTGTCAGAAGCTGATTTTGAATTCTGGATGTTCTGACTTCAGGTCAGACTCTACCCACTGGACCACCTATCTGCCCATCAGTTTGGACCACCATTTTGGCAACTATTTGGAAAATGGATTGGAGAACAGAGAAACTAGAAGGAAGGGACTGTTTAGGAGACCCTTGGACTAGAAGCAATCAAGGTCAATGTAGGATGCCTGAAGTGTGGTAGGACAGCAGTTCTTGTAATAAAGCCCTGGCATTGTTAGTGGATTGTAAGCTTAACAAGAGTAAATAATATAAAGCGGTAGTCAAATATACTAATGTATTGTTATCCCACATTAAACATCTGGTCTAGAGCAAGAAGGATTATTGTCCTCTGCCCTGGTCAGGTTGCACTGGGGGTATTGAGTAGTATTGAGTACTACTTTGTGTTAGTAGGGACATTGATAAGTTTCCCAGTATACCCTGGGTATCAATTAGAATGGAGAGGGAACTGGAAATCCTGCTGTAGACAATAGGTTGGAGGAAATGGGGATATTACCTTGAATTAGAACTTATGGTTGTTGTGGGGAGGGGAAGATAGTTGCCCTAAACTATTTGAAGGACTCTTCGCCATATGGAGGAGGGATTAGATTTATTTGTTCCAGAGGGCAGAAGATCATTTTGTTGAATTTACAAAGAGGCAGGTTTGGGGCTTTGTGTCAGGAAAAAAAAGTCCCCAGAATTAGATCTGTCCCCAACAGGAATGAACTGTCCTGGGAGGTCATGGGTTTTCATTCATTGGAAGTCATCTAGAAGAGGCTAGATGAACCAAGGGATGGTAGAGAAGCGGCTCTTGCTCAAGGGAAGCAGCTCTATTTTTGGGAAGAAATCACCCCACTGGGTTTTCTTCTTGATCCTCTAGGGAGTTGCTCTGACCCTGTAACTACATGGACTTTGGCTGAGAAGTGAGTCCAACCCATCCCAAGGGTTCTAGGCTACAGAAACTGAGAGAAAGAGAAGCTCAGAGAATCACCCTTCAAAAAGTGGGGCCACTACAGACAAAAGAACATGTACCCCTAACCTTAACCCACTCATTAACCCTAAATGTTCACTTAAAAATAGAAAACCTCAGAAGAAAGCAAGAACAGCCATGGTCTCAGTGGCAGAACCCAAGACTGGGATGCTTATGGGTGTATGGGGGAATCGTGCAAAGCATATAGGGATGTATTCTGGGTCATTTGTTTCCTCAGCTGTAGAAGGAGGGCTCAAGAAACCCTTCTCAACTTCTCTTAATTTTAGTACCCTCCCTCTCATAATTATTTCCTACTAAGCCAGTACATAACTTCCTTGTAATCTCCTCCATTAGCCTGTAAGCTCCTTGAGGACAAACACTATCTTTTGCTTCTTCTGTATTCCCAATACTTAGCACAGTGCCTGGCACATAGAAAGTGCTTAATAAGTTTTAATTGACTGACTGTACCAGAAGAGCTATGAAGACCCCTTGACTATGTTATTATATTCTTATGTTCCTATGATGTCCAGTATCTTTTCCAGCTCTGAGGTTCTGTGAATTTGGAAAATGCAAGAACTGAGACTTGAACACATGCCTTCTGAACCGCAATCCCATGAGCTTTCCTCCTATGTCATGCTGCTTTCCGTGCAAAAAGTTGGAGGTCAGAAAGTACAGGATAATTCTGGGGGACAGTAAGCAGTAATCCAGTGGGGCTGAAGGCTATTTTAAAATAAGAATCTTAATGATAAAAAGCCTCTCCATTTGGTCATTATCAAAGACCTTCAAATATACCATTATTGTGGGCAATGTCTCTATGCTTAGGCGAGATATCCCTGAATGGCTTTCTCCATTTCTGTATTCTTTCAAAGAACTGACATTAATCTTGATCACAAGTATCCCCAGTGGAAATTGAGGTGTTGAAAAATGTATTCAGCTGCAATAGTTTTCAGCAGCACATCCATGGAAACAGATCAGAAGTAGCTCGAGGCTATTTTCAGAGAACTCCTAATAAGTGCAGAACCAAAATACAAGCATGGTTGTTAACACTCTTTGAAATGCCAAATCCAAGTTGGAGATCATCCAGGAAAGAGGCTGAGACTCAGAGATAACTTATCAAGCTGAGTTCTGCAGTACACAGAAGGTGTGAGGTGGGAATGCTTTTGTGGGGAAAAGGGCTAATTATGTCTTTCTACAGGCACTGGGATTCAGCTCTCACCGACTCACCAAACCATATACATTCCAAGATGGAGGAGACTTCAGAGATGACCTACTCTCCACTGGCACATGAATGGAAGTCTCCTCTCCAAAATGCTTTATACATAGTTATCCCTTCTCTGCTATAACACCTCCATTGATAGGACATATTTGAACTGATGTTCCTTGGATGGGATCATGCCACTTCCCTGATCATGAAGTATCAATGGCTCCCTATTGCTTACAGGATGAACTATTGATTCCCTATCTTGTCATTTAGGATCATTCCCATGCCTTCCATTCATTCATTTATTCATTTGTTTGTTCATTCATTCATTCATATATTGGGGGTAGATGGGAGTCTGTACCTGTGATCTCATTGTTATGTGGATTTCCTGGTGAGAAACCTCTCTCTATCAATGTAGACCAGCAACAGCTGTGAAATTTATAGTTTTAGAGAGCTGCTAGAATACACTAACTGGTTAAATGACTTGCCCATTGTCTCACAGTCAATTTATATCACAGATATTACTCAAACTCGCATCTTCCTGACTGAAAAGCTCGATGTTCATTGGCTTGCTATGTTACGCTGAATCCTGTTGTCCCCCTTCCCCCTTTGTCTGTTCTATTCCCAGTCAAACTGGTCTGCTTTCTCTCTCCTGAACTTGGCCCTCCATCTCCCATCTCCAGGCCTTTGTATGAGCTGTCCTCCATGCTTGAAATACATTTCCTCCTTACCTGTTCCTATAAACCCTGTCTTTTCTCAAGTTTCTGCTCATGTGCTATCCCCTAAAAGCATTTCCTGATTACGTTAATTGTGAGTGCTCTGTCCCCTTCTCAAATTATTAAGCATATACATGTGCACACATATACTCTTCCATACATGGATATTTATGTATGTATGCATGTATATATACAGATACACACATGTGTTTATATGTTACATACATGTATGTATATTTTTACCTTTTCTTTGTTACATCCCCTAGTGGAAGGTAAGCTCCTTCAGGGCAGGGTATATTTTACACTCTTCTTGGTCTTTCTAGTTACCTGTCATAGGGCCTTGTACATCATACGTATTTATTAAACATTTCTTGCACCAGTTGGTCGCTCTGACTCTTCTAGGCTCTGCATTTCTCCATAATATTTTGACACCTTTTGATAGCATTACGTGAGAGGAAATCTGTTCATTCCAAAACCCAGCAAGCAGATGGACGTGTATTTCTTATCCTGCTCTGTGATGGAGATTTAAGTTCACATTAAAGATGAAGAACTGAATTAATTCAAGGTCCATTTCCTTAAGACCCATCATTCACATCAGCAACAATATAGAAGCAGGAGTTGAGTGAAACAATTCAAGTTCATTCATTTCATTCATGTTTCTGAATCTGATTGATCATATTCTCAGATGATGGACCATTGTTGATGAAACGTTGGTCTGTACAAAGGGACAGAAGAAAGATGATTTTTTTCTTTTTTAGTTTACATCATTCATTTCCACAAGGTTTTGAGTTACAAATCTCATCCCCATTTTCCCCTACCCAACCACCCCAAAACAGCAATCCCACTGAATATCCTCTCCCTTAATCTGCTCTTTCCCATATCTTCCCCCATGCCCCCTCTGACTTTCTAGTAGGGCACAGTGTATCTCTATGCCCCAGTGCCTGTATACCTTATTCCCCAGTTACATTTAAAATAATATTAATAATAATATATATTCAAACATATGACTTTAAAACTTTGAATTACAGATTCTTCCCCTTCCTCCCTCATCACCCACCCTTACTGGGGAGATAAGCAATTCAATATAGGTTGTACATGTGTAGCTGTGCAAAACATTTCCATAGTGGATATATTGTGAAAGATTGACTACATTTACCTCCATCCTATCTCACTTCCCACTTGTTCTATTCTCTACTTTGATCCTGTCCCTTTTCAAAAGTGAGTGCTTCCAACTTCCCTCCCCCCCAGCCTGCCCTCCCTTCCATCATTCCCCCTCTTGTCCCCTTCCCCCCTACTCTCCTGTAGGGTGATACTCTATTTAGTGTGTATGTCATTCCTTCCCTAAGACAAATTCAATGAGAATAAGGTTGACTCATTCCCTTTTGCCTTCCTGTTCTTCCCCTCCATTGTAATAGTTTTCCCTTGCCTCTTCTATGTGAGATAATTTACCCCATTCTGTCTGTCCCCATCTCCTCTCATTATATTCCTATCTCACCTCTTAATTTCACCTTTTAAGTATCATCCCTTCTTATGAAATTGGTCCTGTGCCCTCTGTCTATGTATACCTGTACACATATATACACACACTGACATATGCATTCATACTTGCATGTATCCTCCTATATAGACATATATATATATATGTATATGTATACACAAACACACACACATTTCTATTCCCTTCAACTATTCTCAAACTGGGAAAAGTTTCATAAGTTACAATTATTGTTTTTCCATGTAGGAATGTAAATAGTTCAACTTTGATAAGTTCCTTATGATTTCTTTTCCCTGTTTACCTTCTCATGTTTTTCTTGCTTCCTGTATCTTAATGTCAAATTTTCTATTCAACTCTGGTTTTTTCATCAAGAATGCTTGAAAATCCTCTATTCCATTGAATTATCATATTTTCTCCTGAAACATTATACTCAGTTTTGCTGGGTAGGTGATTCTTGGTTTTAATCCCACCTCCTTTGACCTCTGGAATATTATATTCCAAACTCTTTGATCCCTCAGTGTTGAAGCTGCCAGATCCTGTGTTATCCTGATTGTTTTTCCACAGTATTCAAATTGTTTCTTCCTGGCTGCTTGTAATATTTTCTTCTTGATCTGGGAATTCCAGAACATGGCTGTAATATTAAAGCAAGAGCATTTACCCTTCAGACTGGTCACTTGGTCCCCCTACAATCTGCAGACTGGGAGCTCTGAAGCAGCCACATGGCAGTTTCTGCACAGATACAGCACCTCAGCTGCTTCTCCCTTCAGGGGTTAAAGGCCGGACCGCACTCCCAAACTCCCTGTTCCCAAAGTCCACACTGCACTGACCTCTCACTTTGTCCTTAGCATCTATGGGTTGATAATTCTGAAAGCTGCCACAGCTGCTGGTGATCTGAAGTCCCTCCAGCCAGTGGCTGGTTGTGGCTGCCCTGAGGCTAAAACCTTGGGCTCACATGGGCTGGGCTTAGCTCCCAGAGCACTGTGTTGGCCCCTTCCTGCTGGCCTGCCAGACTCTCTTCAGTGGGAGGTTAGCTTTTCTCTGTCATTTTGTGGGTTCTTTAGCTCCAAAGTTTGTTTAGAGTCATTTTTTTTAACATGAATTGGAGGAGATAGAAGCAGGAGCCACACAGAAGTCCTTTTTTTGATTCCTCCATCTTAACCAGAATGATAAATATTCAAATGGACTCTCCTTCATTCATTTCTTCAGTCAACAAAGACCTATTGAACACCTCCTATGTGCTAAGTCTAGGTTTAGGAACAGGGGGAAATATAGAATGAAAAGTCCTTGAGAGTAGGATTATATCCCCAGTGATTATCTGGGCAACTGATACCTAGTAGGCATTAAATAAATAATTGTTGATTGATTGATTAAGATCTGGTCATGTTCTTATGATAGTCATGGTTTAGTCAATTACACTATATTTCAAGATTTTCTAAGTGCTTTCTCCCTGAAAGCCATGTGAAGTAAGTGATGTATCTTATATAGTCTAAGCTTGCAAATACGTTATCCCACTGATCACCCCTATTTTACATAAAGAGAATGGAGACTTTGGGAGATGATATGATGGCTTGGGCCACACAGATTGTAGCAGTAGAAGAAAGGAGACTTGATGGTAGGGCTCTTGGCTTAGGAGCAGCCACCCTGGGAGGCTTCTGTTGTCCCTCTTCTCTACCTTTCCTTCTTTCTTGCTTTCTCTTCTCATTCTGCTCTCATTGACTCTAACAAGGCTGAGCCACCCCACTCTGCTATCCCTGAGACTGCAATGCACCCTCATCCTCACTCTGATCATTCCCACCTTCCTTTTTATCCACAGCTGCTGCTTCCTCTCTCCTCTCCCACCATCTCTTGCTCTGAGACCTAGAAGTCAGCACCACCATGGCCTTTGGGGAATGGCTCAGCCCTTTACAGCCTGTCTTTCCATTCACCATCTTTGTGACTTCTGGTCCATACCAATTCTCCCTGGCCATTTCTCTGATACTTCCTGATCATTTCCAGACTGTGCCACCTGCACTCCAAGGCCGGGCCTGGTTTGTTGGCTTTTTTGTCTTCAGTGCTTAGCGCTCTTTGCCCATTCATTTTCACTCATGTGTTGTCTTACCTATTAGAATAGAAGCTCCTTGAGGGCAGGGGCTGTCCTTTGTAACTGTACACTCTATCTGTCTGAGGAATATTATGATCCATAATGGTGGAGATAAGTGACAAAATGTATTGTTTGTTAGGGGAAAAGGAACAAACACAGATGACTTCAATAAGACACAGACATGAGGAGGGAGAGGCAAACAGCTGTCTCTGTGTTCCAAAGGCCAAAATGTCACTGGGGGAGAGGGTGTCGCTTGGTCTTCCCTCTTCCCTTCTGTCTCCTTCTCCTTCCTTTCTCATCTCCAGTGGTTTCTATGCTCACTCTCCTCATGCAACAAGGTTATTCAATACCTACTATGTGTCAAGTACTGTGCCAAGCTTGGGAGATATGCAGGAAAATCAACCTGTCTCTGTCCTCAAAAAGTTTCCATTCTAGAAGGGGTGGTGGTGTGAGACACCCAGCATGTACAGAGATCAGAATAAAACAGTAATAATGTTCATAGCTCACTTTTCTATAGCACTTCAAGGTTTGTAAAGAACTTTACACTTAGAATTTCATTTGATCCTCACAATGAGACTTCAACATGGGCTGTTAACATCCCCAGTTTCCAAATGAGGAATTGAGGCAAAGAGACTTGTTCAAGATCACACAGCTAACAAGTGTCTGAGGCAGAATTTGAACTCACACTTACCTGACTCTGAGGCCTTGACTCCATTCGCTATCACAAGCTATCTACATCCATCTTAATTTCAAGAGACCATTAATTAGTAGATCAAGAAGGGACTCCTCCAGGAGATAGCACACAAGCTACATTTTGAATGAAGGGAGGGATACTACCACAAGACAGAGGGGAGAAAAGAGATCACTCCAGGCATGGGGGAATCACTTGGGCAAAGGTTTGGAAGTGGGAAATAGGATCTTGTGGACAACAAGTAGCTACCCAGTTTGCTTAGACTGGAGGTTGTGAAGGCAAATGATGTGAAATGACACCAGACAGGTAGATGAGAAGCTGACGGTGGAGGAGGTGAGGAAGACTTCCCGGAAAAGGGGACATCTGAAAGCAGCTGTGTTGACACGCTCTGCATATGGAATAGATTGAAGTATTCTCAGAATGGGAAACTGATGACAGCTCAGTGACCAGGGAAGGCTTTTTTTTCCCCCACCCAGAAGGTGGGACTTGAATTGAGTAATTAGGGGAAAAGGGGGCAACTATGGGAAAGAAGTGAGTGGGGAGAACATGCCAAGCATAGGGGACAGCCATCGTAAAGGCCTGGAGATGGGAGACTGAGGAAACGTAAGGTCAGTGTCTTTGGACTGGAAACTTCTTCCTTCAGAGCATTTATTTCAGAAAGACCCTGCAGTTGGAACAGACCAAGAGCCTGATGCAATCCCACACCATGTGGGCTTTGACTCCACATATCAGAACAAAGCACGGTTTATTTTTGTATGCCGAATGCTTCCTGTAGCCCCAAACCACTCTTTATTTCTGGGGAAACTTGAACAGGCTTTCGTTTGCTTTGGACGTTTCAGACTTGCCTCTGGCATAGAAGAGGCAGCCATCTCCAGCGTCTAGCACGATCCCTGTAAACAACTTTGTGCATATCAAACCCTGCTGGTTAAGCCATGCCTTGGAGGCCAGCCTTAATGACAAGGCTAGCTAGGAAGTGGTCTAGGGAATTTCAATCAGAATCCAGTGTAGGCAATAAAGAGGAAAACGTTTGAGGCCAAATGCGGTGGATGTGTTTTTAAATCTCTGCCCTTCTCTTTTCCCTAGATTACCTCCCTTTGTCTTGACAGGCAGCATCTGGGGTACAGTCACTGATTAGATGCACAAAATTCACAGGCCCCATTCAGTATCTGGACTAGATTAGGATCAGGTCCCTCAGAGCTCTGGCCATACATAGTCTGTGCATTGAAGTTCCTCCCAGCTCTGACATTTTGCATTCTAAATCTCTCCCAGCTCTAAGATTCTGTGTTCTCAGATCTCTCTCCTGCTCCACAATCCAGACGCTAAGGTTTTTCCTGTTTTGAGATCCTGTTCTAAGGCTCCTCCCAGCTTTGCCATGATGGCTCTGACAGTCTGAGTTCTGAGGTCTCCCCCAGCTCTGGAACTCAATGCCCTAAGATCCTTCCCAGCTTGAATATTCTATTCTCTAAGGTTTTTCCTAGCTGATGTTTTATGTTCTGAAGTCTCTCCCAGCTCTGACATTCTATGTCCTCAGCTCCCTCCCAGCTTTGACGTTCTATGTTCTAAGGTCCCTTACAATTCTGTCTAGAATATCACGGCTGCTGCAATGTAATTTATCGCCTTGACATCAAATCTCCTTTCTATGATCCCATACACCTGTGGAGAATTAAGCTAGAATATTTGAAATATCTTTTTATACCACTTTTCTCCTGCAAAAAAAGTATTATTTTAACATGCATTCCAAGAGTATTTCTAATGGGAATTGCATTCATGGTGCATGAAGAATAGCAGCTCTGTGCTGGGGAACAGAGGAAGGCCGTAGTAGATGGTTTGGGAGGAAACATTTGAAGAAGAATGAGCTGAGGTTTGAGACTGTGCTGGCAGAAGCCAAGAGACCCAAACTGAGGTCTGTGGTCCTGGCACTCGGCATGCCTTCAGCTATTTCACACAGATGGTTCTAGTTTGGGGGGAGACACTTCACCCATTGACAGGTCTGTGTCCAATGATCGGGCACGAGCCCCTGTCTAAATGCCAAGGTCTGCCTTGAGCCAGGGTGGAAAAATGTGAGCTGAAGTTATGTGGTCTCAGAGCGACTAAGGTGGTGACCAAAAAGTCTTAGGAGGAACCAACTTGACTTGGAGCTTTGGGTAAAGTCCTGGAGACATTTGTGTGCAGATTAGCTAGTAGGATCCACACCCTGGAGTCAATCAGTCAACAAGTATTTTTTAAGATCCTACTATGTGCCAACTGGGCCTGGAATCAGTAAGATTCCTCTTCATGAGTTAAAATCTGGCCTCAGACATTTACTAGATGTGCGACCCTGGGCAAGTCACTAACTGTTTGCCTCAGTTTCCATGTTTGTAAAATGATCTGGGGAAGGGAATGGCAAACCACTCCAGTATTAATGCCAAGAACACCCTAAGTGGGGTCACAAAGTCAGAAATGACTGAAAAACGGCTGAACAACAGCAACAACCACATATGCTAGGCATCGTGCCAAGCCCCTGGGATACAAATAAAGGCAAAAGACAGTGCCTGCCCTCAAGGAGCTCACAGTCCAAAGGGGGAGGCAACAAGCAGACAGATATGTATGAACAGGCTTTATACCGGGTAAGCAGGGAATCATTATCAGAGAGAAGGCGCTGCGATTGAGAGGGAATGGGGAAGGCTGCCCACAAGAGGCGGGACAGAGGAGCCCTGCTGGTCATGCTTGAATATTTCCATGGCTCCATGATCTCCTTCTGGTAGGGGATTCCATCCTTGGTCCATATTGTGGCCTTCTTTTGCCTCCTCTCAATCCCTTCCCCTAAATCCTTCAAACAGGAGCAGTTCAATAGGATGGAAGTCTGTGAATCAATGACTTCTAGGTATAGAAATCTCCTAGGGCAATGAGAAGTTAAGTGACTTGTCCAGGGTCACATAGCAGGCTCGTCTGTTTCCTAGCTAGGTTTTTCCGATTCTGAGATTAACTTTCTATTCAATATGCAATACCGTCACTCCAACTGGGAACATATATTTTGGGACATCAGAAAATGGTTTGGGGTCACCCAAGGCCCTGGAAATAAGATTATCTGGTCCATTTTCTTCCTCTTCCTGTATTTTGGACCTGACTTTTTGTCTGTTTGTAGTATCTTTAGGGGTTTCCAAGTGGCACAGTGGATAGGATGCTGGGCCTGGAGGTAGGAAAGCCTAAGGTCACATCAGACTGTGGACACTTACTAGCTGCGTGACTCTGGGCAACTCACTGAAATCTCTGCCTCCATTTCCTCAGCCATCAAATGTGGATAATAGCACCTCGCCCCCAGGATTGTGAGGATGCAATGAGATAAGGATTGTAAAGTGTTAATGCCTAGTACATAATAGGTGCTGACAAGAAGCTAGCTTTTGTTATGATGCACTTTTCAAACATGCAATTCTCAGAAACAGAAGTAAGTCTAGTTACGTGACCTTTGAGTTCTCACTTTTGGAAGGCTCTCTCCCCAACAAAATGGTTTGTACTTTAAACTGCTTTACACTTACGAAGTGAACAGCATAGCTGATAGAGAACTGGCCTCAGAGTTGGGAAGGTTTAAGTTCACATGTCATCTTACATACTAACTGGCCGTGTGTCCCTGGGTAAATCACTTAACCTTTTTTGTGCCTTAGTTTCCTCATCTGTAATATGAAAGACTAGGATCTGATGGCCTCGGGGGTACTTTTCGGTTCTAAATCTATGATCCCATAATCTCCATTGATATGACCACAGGCCTAATAAATTATCAATTCCAGTAAAACCATGATTGGCAGACCATAGGTAATTCATAAGTGTTTAATGAATGGAATTGAATAAGGGTGTGTGTGTGTGTGTGTGTGTGTGTGTGTGTGTGTGTGTGTGTGTGTGAGTGAGTGACAAAGTCAGGCTTACATGGGCTGTATGCACCATGACCAAACTCACAAGGAGAAGGGAAGTCCTGTCTGAGTACAGCCTTGGTTATGGTGGCCATCTTCAGAAGACCTGAATTCCACATCCCATCCTCTCACACTTGGTGACAAACCCAAACAGACACTAACAGCCTCATGGTAGTCTTGTAGCATTTTAAGAAGGAATTAAGTGGACCCAGCTGTAGACCTTCCTTCACATTTAGGAATGCATCAATTACTTTCCTGTGTTTAAATAAACATAATGATTCTTTTTTAGGTAATGTTTCATTTTTCTCCAATTATGTGTAGAAACAATTTTTAACCTTTTTTTTTAAAAGTTCTGAATTCCAAATTCTCTCTCTCCTTTCCTCCCCTCCCTCTTTCTAATATAGGTTATATATGTGCAATCATGCAAAGCATATTTTCATATTAGTAATTTTGTAAAAGAAAAGTTGAATAAAAAAGAAAGTAAAAATAGTATGCTTCAGCTTACATTCAGAGTCCTAACAGTGCTTTCTCTCGAGGCAGATGGCATTTTTCATCATAAGTCCCTTGGGATTATCTTGGATAATTGTATTGCTGAGAATAGCTGCATCATTCACAGTTGATCATCATACAATATTGCTGTTACTGTCATTGTGTATAATGTTCTCCTGGTTCTGCTCACTTCCTTCTGCATTAGTTCATGTAAGTCTCTCAAAGTTTTTTTGAAATCATCCTGCTTGTCATTTTTTATAGTACAATAATATTCCATTATCATATCACACACTACAATTTGTTTAGCCATCCCCCAATTGATGGACATCCCCTTAATTTCTAATTCTTAGACACTACAAAAAGAATTATTATAATTTTTTTTTTTTGCTTTTTGGAGGGGGAAGGCAGGGCAGTTGGGGTTAAGTGACTCGCCCAAGGTCACACAGCTAGTAAATGCTAAGTGTCTGAGTCCAGATTTGAACTCAGGTCCTCCTGACTCCAAGGTCAGTACTCTATTCACTGCACCTCCTAGCCACACCTATAAATATTTTTGCACATATATATCCTTTTCCTTTAAAAAAATGTCTTTGGGATACAGATCTAGCAGTGGCATTGATGTATCAAAGAGTATACACAGGTTTGCAGTCTTTTTGACATAGTTCCAAATTGCTCTGTAATGGTTGCATCAGTTCATAACTCTACCAACATGGTCCATCAGTGTCTCCATTTTCCTTCCAACATTTATTATTTTCCTTTTATGTCATATTAGCCAATCTGACAGGTGTGAAGTGGTACCTCAGAGTTGTTTTAATTTGCATTTCTCTAATCAATAGTGATTTAGAGCATTTTTCATGTGTCTACAGATAGTTTTTATATCATTGCCTGAAAATTACCTGTTCATATCCTTTGACCGTTTATCAATTGAGCAAAGATTTATATTTTTCTAAATATGACTCAGTTCTCTATGTATCTGAAAAATGAGGCCTTTATCAGAAATACTTACTGTCACATTTTTTCCAGTTTTCCATTTTCCTTCTAATTTTGGTTGCATTGGTTTTGTATGTGCAAACCCTTTTAAATGAGTATAATTGAAATCAACCATTTTACATTTCTTAATGCTTTTATCTCTTTATTCTTTTTCTTCATCCCTTGTTTGGTCCTAAAATCTTCCTCTATCCATAGATCTGACAGTTAAACTATTCTATACTCCCCTAAGTTACTTATGGCATCACCCTTTATGTCTAAAGCATCTAACCATTGCAACATTATCTTGGCATATAGTATGAGCTGTTGGTCTTTACCTAGTTTCTGCCAAACTCTTTTCCAGTTTTCCCACCAGTTTATGTCAAATAATGAGCTTTTGTCCCCTAAACTTGGATCTTTGGATTTATCAAACAGTAAATTACTATGGTCATTTACTATAATATATGGTGCACCTACTCGATTTTACTGATCCATCACTGTATTTCTTAGCCAGTACCAAATCATTTGGATGATTACCACTTTATAAAACTCTTTGAGATCTGGTACAACTAGACCACTTTCCTTCACTTCTTTTCATTGATGCCCTTGATACCCTTGACCTTTTGTTTTTCCAAATTAATTTTGTTATTTTTTTCTAGCTCTATATAACCATTTTTGGTAGTTTGATGAGTATGGTGCTGAATAACTAAAATATTTTAGGTAGAATTGTCATTTTATAATTTTGGCCTGAGGTATCCATTAGCAATTATTTTTTCAATTGTTTAGATCTGACTTTATTTGTATGAAAAATGTTATGTAACTGTGTTCATATATTTTCCTTGTTATCTTGGCAGGTAGACTTCCAAGTATTTTAAATTGTCTACAGTTATTTCAAGTGGAATTTCTCTTTCTATCTCTTGCTGCTAAGTTTTGCTCGTAATATATAGAAATGCTGATGATTTCTGTGGGTTTCTTTTATATCCTGCAACTTTGTTTAAGCTGTTAATTATTTCAACTAGTTTTTAATTAGTTCTCTAGGATTCGCTAAGTATACCATCATATCTGCAAAGTGGTAGTTTTGTTTCCTCATTGCCTGTTCTAATTTCTTCAATTTCTTTTCCTTATTGCTATAGCTAGAGTCTTTAGTATGATATTGAAAAATGGTGGTGATAATGGGCATCCTTGCTTCACCCCTGATCTTATTGAGAAGATTTCTAGCTTATCCCAGTTACAGATAATGCTTAATGATGTTTTTAGAGATACTGCTTATAATTTTAAAGAAAACTCCATTTATTTCTATGCTTTTGAGTGTTTTTAATAGGAATAGCTACTCATTGTTCTAGCTCTGATCTCTGGAGGCAAATAGAACTAACCTAATGTAGGTTCTATATCATGGGCTTAAATCAAACACTTGTATTTGGCCATCCATTGTCCAAGATCATGATGAATTGGAGAAGCACTGCACTTGTTTTAATGTTACCCTAATTTTCACAAAAGAGAAACAAAGGTGGCACTTGTGAACCACACAGCACTGAGCTGGATTTTAATTCTGAAGAGAGGTGAGCATGAGGTGGGAAGAAAGGGAATGTATTGTTAAAGGGATGGTTTGGGGACATTTAGAAAAGGAAACAGTGACACCAAAGAGCCAGCATGACTTTGTGACTAACAGGTCATGCCAAGCAACTTTCTATCCATTTTTGAAAAGATTCCTAAACTGATAAATTGAGATAGGAGATAGATTATACTATAGACCAGAGACTATATGTGTCTGCCCCACCCACAATGCCCCTGAGTGTCTCCAGAACTAGATAAAAATGCTATTGGGAAATATTTAATAGAATAAATAAAATAGAACAGAATAGAAATACTGTTAATATGTTGTTTTCTAAGTCAATATGTTACTGTGGGCATCCTTATGTATCATTTAGTGGCCCCTATTTCTATTTCAGTTTGACATGATTGCTATACAAATAGGTTATGTCAATGTGTGGGTTTATTAAAGCATTTCACAAAATCTCTCTCTCTCTCTGTCTCTCTCTCTCTCTCTCTCTCTCTCTCTCTCTCTCTCTCTCTCTCTCTCTCTCTCTCTCTCTCT
>NW_027186374.1:3586401-3590703 GCF_028583685.1 Petaurus breviceps papuanus | reverse complement strand
TCTCTCTCTCTCTCTCTCTCTCTCTCTCTCTCTCTCTCTCTCTCTCTTTTTCTCTAAAAGATGGAAAGAGGCAGACCAGATAATAATATATTTAGGTCACTTTAACATTGGTTGAATGCCAGACTAAGGAGGTGATCTCTAATGAAGTGCCCTGAAGATTTGAACTTGGCCTTAACATTTCTATCAGTGACTTGGATAATGGCATTTTTATCAAATTTGGAGGTGACAAAAGCCTGGGAGGCAGAGAAGAAATATTAGATGACAAATTCAGGATGAAAAAAAATGATCCTACAGGCTGGAAAATTGGACAAATTCTAATAAGATATACTAGTGATAAATATGCCTTATCCTTGAGTCCCAATATAAAAATTACAAATTCAAGATAGGGTTACTTCTCTGAATTGGACATGGGACCTTTCATGAACTTTAAGGTCAACATGAATTAACAACATGGTATGGTGCCCCCCCCCCCCCATACATCTTTAGGCTGCATTGAAGGGCATGGTATTTAGGACTGGGTGGACATTAGTTGTATCCTTGTGGCCAGGCTCAGATTTCTTTTAGAGGGATTTCTTCTGCAGGTATGATTTAGGACAGATGGCCTTTGAGGTCCCATGAAACCCTGAGGTTCTGTGATTTTGTCCTTCATTGGGACTTCTCATTCATGAACTTTATGAAAACTAGTTCTCTTTTCTCCAAGATTATTGTTGTCATTTTAATTTTGAGAACCAGTTTCCTATTGTGGTCAATTAACAAGTCTGCAGGAAGTTCTGTCTCTTTCTCTACCCTTTTAAAAAAATTATTTTTTGGAGGAGGGAAGGCAAGGTAATTGGGGTTATGTGATTTGCCCAAGGTCACACAGCTAGCAAGTGTCAAGAATCTGAGGCTGGATTTGAACTCAGGTCCTCTGAATCCAAGGCTGGTGCTTTATTCACTGTACCAGCTAGCTGCCTCTTATTCTGCCTTTTGAAGGACACACATCCCACATTTATCAGGACCTCTGTTCTTTGCCCTGTTCTTTACTTGTCTAGATCATTGAAATCTCTCTCCTCATTATAACCTTACTCTCTGTGATTTCCAATTCTGGCTGCTACATGTTACTTGTTTGTCCAGTCATATCCTTCCTCTGGGACTCAGTTTCCTTTTCTGTAAAATCCTATTAGCACAGCCCTGTAGTCCCGTTCAGCTTCAAAAGCTCTGATTCTAGAAATACTCTCTTGAAGCAGCCTCCAGTTAAAGAGGCCAAGTCAGGCTTCCTCACTTAGATTTGTTGGTGCTGCTTTGAGCTTGAGTATCATTTCATTTAGTATTCTTCGGGAGAAAACAGAATTTTACAAAAAAAAGTTTTTATAACTGCCTTTTGTCTTTGCAGCCTAGACATCTCCATTCTCCTCCAGACTAAACCCTCCTTTGGGGCCCAAATAAAAAGCAAATCAAAAACATCCGATGAAAAACCTTGCCAATTATATATTGCAATAATCTTTTGTAGACCCTCTCCCCAATCCCACTTTTCTGCCATGAGGGATAATGCAGATTATTTTCCTTCTCTGAGACTTCAGCTGTTTTTTTTCTATTCCAAATCCAACTTCCCTTTCATGCTTTTTAATTATGTTATTGATGTACATCTTGTTTGCTAATTTCATGCTGTATTAGTTCATTCAGAACTCCCCACATTTCTCTAAATTCTCATATTTACAATTTCTTTCTAGAAAAATTTCAATATAGGGGCGGCCAGGTTGCACAGCGAGTAAGAACACCGGCTCCAGTGTCCGGATGACCTGGAGATCGAATCCCGGGCTCAGACACTTAGCACCCACCCAGAAACACCTGGCCGTGTAACTTTGAGCAAGTTACTTAACCCCAATTGCTTAGGGGCAGCCAGGTGGCTCAGCAAGTAAGAGCACTGGCTCCAGTATTGGGATAACCTGGAGATCGAATCCGGGCTCAGACACTCAACATCACACCCAGAAATAACTGGCCGTGTAACCTTGAGCAAGTTACTTAACCCCGATTGCTTAAAAAAAAATTCTAATATATTGCTATACCACTATTTTTTTAAAAACCATCCCTCAATCAAGAGACACTGAGTTAGTTTCAAGATCTTTGTTGCCACAAAGCACATTTCTAGGCACATGTTGTTTTGTACTGGATCACTGGCTATGTCTTGGACTTCCATTATGTTTATACCTAGCAGTAGATTTGCCCTTTGACATCATTTCAATGGCTCCACAGCAACATAGGTTGAATGGAATTGAGTGGGAGTACACATTTGACCCAGAACGTGTTGATCTCCTCAGTTATTTATTCCTGAATAGGGACCTGGAGAAATGTTCTGGCTGGTGGGCTAACACAGATAGAGTAAAGGAAGACTCAGAAACTTTCAGGAAATCGCAGCCATAAGGAATTAGGAAATGGGTTGCTCCATGCCAGCTCAATCTGTGTTAACTACCCTTTGTAGTAATTGCTCTAATTAGTGGTTTAGATTTTAAAGAAAGAAAATAATTATGACTATTTATAGCTGGACCAAGGATGGCTTATTGCAATATCAAGGAAGCTAGACAATGAAGCACAGTGTCGCTGAAATCCTACCATTTTCCAGCTGTCACTCATCTTACTCCTCATTATACACACTGAGTTGAGCAGCGAGGCACTTTGTGTGTGCGTCCCAGCTCCCCATTGTAAGGTTGCTGAAAGCATGGGCAGGACTCATTCTTCCGGTATCATTGTATGGGTAATGAGTCATGGAACATGACAGTCTTAGAAGAATTGATATTGAAAATCAACCAAAGGGTAATGGAGAGGCTCATGGTGGGTTCAAGCAGGGGGCAATGCATTACAGACAAGGGATGACAAAGGAGATGTGGAATTAAGGACGTCATAAGAATGTAGGAATCAAAAATAGATGGGAGGGTCACATGGGCAGAGCGTGGGCTGACTGATGGTGCACTCCATTGGAATCTGTGAGAAGTCAAGAGAAAGTGAAGAGGGCTCTGTACATTGTCTGGTAGAGGGAACTACCACACCTCACCAATGAAAGCACAGACTCATTGGAATATTTGAGAAAAAAAGCAACACGGTGCCACAGCGAGAGAGCCAGCCTTGGAACTGGGAATGCTTGGGTTCAAATTCTGTCTCTTACTAGCTGACCATGGACAAATCATGCCAGTTTTGATAAGTTGTAACCCATACCTCAGTCCCCTTCAAACCCAGTACTTGCACCACTCTGTGTTCCAAATGATACTTCTCCTTACGCTGGTTTGCAATTGCAGATGGAATAAAACCCTTATTGAATTTACCTTAAGTTGTAAATGGATTTTCTGCCCATAACATCCCTCATTTTCCAAATCTTATTCATTCTACATGCATGATATTTCTCATCTACCCCCATTCTCTACTCATCCCTCACAAGTTCAGGATGTCATTGCCCTTCCAAAGGATGACTGGCCAAGCCTCTGGTGCAGTCTTCTTGCCTTTATTCCATGCTCCACATAGTTGCTAAATTGATGCACTCGGCTTATTATTTCACTGCCAGGATAAAGGATTTCCAGAGGTTCCCTATTCTCTCTGACTCTGCCTACAAGGCCCTTCACGATCTGGCTCCAATTGACTTTTCCAGAATGGTTGTACCTCTCTCTTTGTGCACCTGATCCCGATGAATTGAGCAAACCACTGTTCCTCACACATATATTTCTATCTCCCATCTCTTGGTCTTTGCAGTCTACCTCCCCGGACTGAAACCTGTCTTCCAAAATTCCTTTTGTTTGTTGCTGTTCATTTGTGTCTGACCATTTGTGATCCCATTTGGAGTTTTCTTGGCTCAGATAGTAGAGAGGTTTGCCATTTCCTTCCCCAGCTCATTTTACAGATGAGGAAATTGAAGCAAACAAGGTTAAATGACTTGCTCACAGTCATATAGCTAGTAACTTTCTGAGGTTGAATTTGAACTCAGGTCTTCCTGACTCCAGGCCTGGTGCTCTATACACTATGGTGCCACCTAAAATCTTTAGCTTCCTTCAAAGTCCAACTTGTGCTCCACCTTCTACCAGAGACTTTTCCTTATCCAAAAGCTACCAGTGACTCTCTATTTCCATCCTGAAATGACCAAATCACAGAATTTGGCAATGGGAAGGGACCTCATTAGCCACTGAATTCAAATTATACATGAAAGGAATCTTCACTGAAACATTCTAACAATTGTTCCTTCAACTCCATTTAAAGATTTCCAAGGAGACAGAACTCACCAGAATTACTGTGAATCTTATATTTACATTGTATATATTTTAGTATCCACCTGTCAGTGTA
>NW_027186374.1:3559447-3586301 GCF_028583685.1 Petaurus breviceps papuanus | reverse complement strand
GTCATGGAATTTACTCCCTGCCTTGAAGGCAAAAGCAGGGGCTGTTCATTTATGGTTTTCTATCTTTAGCACCTGGAACAGCACCTGAGCATTGAGTAAGTGCTCACTGAATATTTGTTGATTGATTGATTGATACTTGACATGCTCTCCTCTAGTCCTTAACATCTCCAGTGAAGAGGAAGCCATTACCTTCCAAAACAGACTATTTCCCCTATGGGTAGTTTTCATTGTTAGGACATTTTCCCAAGTTCCACCTTGGCCAGCTTCCATCTACCCACTGCTCCTAGTTCTGACTTCTGGATCAAATAGAAAAATTTCATCTCTCTTCCTTGGGAGATCCTTTCAGATATTAGAAGACAACTATCACTGGGCAATGGTGAGTTTTCTCTTCTGGCTCAATATTTCCACTTCCTTCAGTGAGTTGTCATGATTTATGCACTTTTATGTTCCTTTCTCCTAATATACTCTATGTTGGGGTCATTCTTAAACTCTGGTGCCTCCAGTTGTGGTTTGATGAGGGAAGAAGACAGATGGAAGAACACTCACCTCCCAAGACCAGAACAGACACCATTCCATTCTTCATCCAAGATACGATGAATACAGAGAGATCTTTGCTCTTGGGTAAAAGGCCCTGCTGGGACTATTTCTGAGTGAACAGTGGTGGCTTCTCCCTTCCCTTTGCTAAATCCTTGTGCCCCTGAGATCTGCTGTCAGTCCCTGGGCTTTCTGAGATATGGATTCTCTTTGGGATTCTTTCCTGAAGGACGTCGTGGTTCCTCCCACCCCTCCCACAGCTTGGCTCTCTGCTGGCTTCTCCCCACATGTAGCAATTTGCTGACAAAGCTGTAGCCCCGGAGAGGATGTGGGAAGGGGCTCCTTGGGAAAAAAAAGGAAAAGAAAACACCTCCAATAACTCATGCCTTTTCTGTAGATTGTCATTGAAGCCCACATTCATTCTTTCTCCATTTCCAAAGTGTTTTTCAACTGAGATCTTAAATCAACATTTCAAACTGAAGGAGACACAGGAGATGACTAGTTGCCAATTTTCCAGAGCTTGTAATTCCTGCTCAGCTTTATGTCTTGGGAGGGAGGGAGTTAAAACCCTAGAGGCCCCATGGGTGAAGCTGCCCTTGGAAAGTGGCTTCCTAATGAGCCCTCGTGTGGTGGAAGTATTTGAAGATGGACAAAGTCACTCTGACCTCCCCAAAGTCCAGAATGGGGGCGATGCAGACACTTCCTGCCCCCTCGCATTTTACAGATGGAGAAGCTGAAGCTTGTTAGGTTGCAGAGGGAGTCAGCTGGTGCAAAGGCCAGAGGGGCAGATTCGGAGTCTGGAATTTAGTTCAAACCCAGCTTTGGATGCTTAGTAGTAATCTGATCCTGGATAAATTCATTCAGCTTCTGTTTGCCTTGATTTTCTCTTCTGTAAATGGGGATAATATTAACATTTATATTAGCACCTACTCTCCTCTCCCATCCCAGGTTGTTGTAAGGATAAAATGGGATGATATTTATTCAGCACTTCGAAAATCTTAAAATGCTTAATATATCATTATTAATAGTTGTTATAATTGATTATTATAAAATCAATTAATAAAGTTTGATTCACAATATGATTAATGATAATTAGCACAGTGTCAGTCAGGACCTGAGCCCAAGGAGGTGATATGGCACAGTGGAAAAGATGTTGACTCTGTAGTGAGAGGATATGGTTTCAAATCACGAATGTCATGATTCTGAGCTGTGTGATCTTGGGCAGATCCTTTAACTTTTTTGGGCCTCAGGTCCTCATCAATAAAAGGAAAGATTTGCCCCAGGTGGTCTCTGAAGCCCCTTCAGGCTCTACACGTTTGATCCTATAACTTCATGTTGTTGTCTATCCAATGCCTCAATATGACACGTTGCACTTGGAGCCACAAAGACCTGGGTTCAAATCTCACTGTGGGCACTTACTATTTTTGTAACCATGGCCAGGTCACTTCACTCCCTGGCCCTCTGTTCTTTCACCTGCAAAATGGGGCTGAGAATGCCTGCACTGTCCAGTTTATACTATACTAGTGGTAGTAGTCTTGAAAACTTGGAAGCATTATTACTATGTTGTAATACAAGGAATAGCAAAGCACTTTACAAATGTCTCATTTTATCCTCACAATAACAACAACCCTATAAGGCAGATGCCATTGTCTTTCTCATTTTACATATGAGGAAACTGAGGCAGGTAGTGATAAGTGACTTACCCAGGGTCACCCAGGTAGGAAGTGCCTGAGGCTGAATTGAGACCAGTTCTCCCTGAATTGACAACCTCTGTTTTATTTGCTGTCCCACCTAGCAGTGGACAGATGGCCACACTTTGAGTTAAGGAGATGTGAGTTCAGTCCCCTCTATGACACGTCCAGGATATATGATCCAGGTAAGTTGCCTAACACACCTACAATGCAAAATATATCCAAAGTAATTTTGATAGAGCAGGGTACCAACAATTGGGGAAGGAAGGGGGACCTTCTAATAGAGAAGCTAGCTAAAATGTACAATTCATAGGGTTTATGTTTACAGGGTTTAGTTCCTAAGGCTCAAAAGTTTGTCATTTCCATATGTTTTATTTGATCACCACAACTCCATGAGGCAGGTACTATTATTATGCCCATTTTACAGATGAGGAGATTAAATTTCAGAGAGGTTGAGCTCCTTGCCAAGGATCACACAGCTAGTAAGTGTCAGAGGTAGGATTTGAACCCCGATTCCAAGACTAGACCTCTTGCCACTGAACTACACATTGCTTTCTCTCAAAACTGGGTCTTGAAAGCATCTTGGGATTCCAAGTAAGAAGGGAGAAGTCCAAGAATAGAAGAGAGCCTGGACAAAGGTGTAAGGGCAGACAATGAAAATCCTGTGACTAGCAAGAAAGGGAATCAGCTTGGCTCCACCAGGTGGGGAGGAAGCACTATGGACTCACAGGGGAAGTGTCTACACCTTTTGGAACTCGGAGCTTATCTGATCAACAGCCCTTTTGGCCATGATTTGCTCTCCCAATAAAAGGACACAGGTTTTGTCTGGCAGGTCTAAGGGAAAGCTACTTTTCCCCCAAAGCCTGGCCCCAAATCAAGTCTCTCCAAGCAGACTTTCCCATCTCATAATGAAGCCAACCATATTGCATGATGCTCCAAATGTGGAAACAGATATTCAGAAAATTCACGTCTCAAAGTATACCCCAAACATTTCCCAACGAGAGCAATTTTTATACAACCAGCTATTTTTCCTCAGGATCAGAAAATTTCCCACAATCCATATAGCAGACTGTGAACAACAAATCAGTCATATTTAGGGTGGGACTCACACAGATTTGGAGCTGGAAGGGACTTTAGAAGCCATATGCTCTGACACCCTTATTGTACAGATGAGGGAACTGAGGCTCAGACAGATTGTCTAAGTTGCCAAGGTCAAACAAGTGATCGAGAAAGGATTTGAATCCTGGCCTTCTGCCTCTAAATTCAGGGATCAAACATTTCTTTCTGCCTTTACCCAACTCAGGTAAGCCCAGTTGACTACATGGCTTCCCTGGCAACATTATTTTAATGCCAACTGACATTTATCCAGACCAACACCTACATTTGGTTAATTGAGCATTACTATCACCCTCTCAGGTCTGTATTACAGCAATTATAAGCCTTTTTTTTTTCCAGATTAGGAAACTGAATTTTAAAGAAGTTAAGTGACTTGTCTATGATCACACAGCCAGCCAATGGTCATTGGTAGGGTCTGAACTCAGGTTTTTCTGATTCCAAGTTCAGAGTTACATCCATTGTAATATGTCAAAGCTCAAATCTGGGAGAAGGAAAGGACAAAGACAAAATGAAATGTTAACATGTCAGAATGGAATTCAGAAGACACAATGTATGGAGAAAAAGGGCAGAGGTGATGGCTAAGGGAACCCAGTGGGGCTCTCTCTGTGTATGACCTTCCTGTAGCCAGGGTCTGGTGAATGTGCAGACCCCATCAGCTTATTTGGTTGGTGCCACTTTGCAACAAGGAGGATGGTAGGGTGCTTACTTCTGGAAGAATCATGGTAGCACGTGAAGGACAAATACATCGGAGAGAATACAGAACATGAGTAGACATTTGCTAACTGATTCCATTCTATTAACCATATGGTTTGAAGGAGAATTTTGTGTCTGGCTCCTTAGCCAGAATTGGGGCATCTTCAGAAAGGCCTGAGTCGGCTTTGGATGCCATTCTTTGCTTCATTTCATGATTCATTAGCACATGGAATCTAAGAGAGAGGACATGTCATAAGGAGAGAGACTATGGGCATTTTCCCCATTAAGGCTATGTGACCCCAAGAAACCAGCCTCATTTCTTGACTCCTTTGTGTTTTTTTTTTTTTAATCTTCCAATTTAGGTAAAGGGAACAGAGTCTCCTATATTGTGAGTTTTAAGAGGTCAGGAGAGCAAGCCACAGGAATGCAGGGATTAGAGTCCAGGCTGAGTTTTTGTGGCCAGGCAAGCATTGATGGCCCAAGAAGCCAGAAGTAGCCTTTGGGGGGTGATCTTCTGGACCAAGGTTAGCTGAAACTCACAAAGGGCACAAATTTGGCAGTAAGATAACATTTGGACATGAACTTGGTGGAACCCGTGCTGTATAGAAACTAAGCTTAGTTTTGAGCTGATGTTCCCTAGAGAAAGAAATCATGGAAGGAGAGCATGACATTAATGTTCTTGGGGGTGGGAGGCTAGTGGTTGTATATTTGTTCTTGCTCTGTCTTTGAAATGAATATCTTTAAAAAAAACCTAATTTGTGGTAAGTGGTTAAATGGAATTGAAGTCCTATTCGCTGGTGCCCAGCATTATAGGGAATGCACTCAATGAGGGTTCAACCAATGGTGGTAAAGAATATACCCTACAATGCCCTTCAGGAATCTTAGTGCCTTGGAGCATTTAGTATCTTCATGCCTTTAAGGGAAGATGTATCTGGGCTGCTCTAGGACAGTGAGACAGAGCACAATTGATACCCTTGTAGAGGAAGATGATTCTCAGCCCCTAAAAGATTGTATTACTCAGACTGGTGAGCTATAGTAGACCTCAGCACTTGCACTTAGTAACTACTGACTGAACAAATGTTTGTTACAGAGGCAGTGGGTCAGGGCTGCACTTGTAAATGTTGAACAGCTAGCTCTCTAGGGGCATAATATACCCATAGCATGGTTATAAGTTTAATCTGTATTATTAATATTTTCTTCTCAACTCAACAATAGATTCCTTATTTGGAACCTTTTTTTGGGAGTGATGGCGACAATTAGGGTTAAGTGATTTACCCAGGATCACATAGCTAGTAAGTATCTGGGACTAGATTTAAGGTCAGGTCCTCTAGACTCTAGGGCTGGCACTTAATCCATTATGGCGCCACCTAGCTGCCCCTCTGATTTGTAACTTTTGCTGATTTCCAAGGTGTAAGTGATTGAACAGAAAATTTAACAATTCATTCTCCTGGGCTGGTTTGAACTGGTGTAATGGGAATGTAAATTTTAAAGATCTTCCCTGCCCCTAGGCTAAAGTGCACCTGGAGCCTGGGGTAGGAGGCTTGTTTTTCAGTAGATACTTCTTGATTGGCCAGTGAGTCAATAAGGTTGTTACATTCTATGAGCCAGGAGAAGGCTATATAAGCCCTGATATGTAGCTTTGTTTTGGGGCTCACTTTGAGAAGCGTTCTGTGATTTGATATGGATTCTGGGAAGCCATTGTCCAGAGCCCCCCAGCTTTGAAAAACCCATATGTTGAAACCCAGATGTTGATTGGGTATGGATGTAATGGTTGGACAGTTTGAAATATGTCTACTTGATCTGTTTCTGTCTTGATAATTCTGTCTGTATATTCTGAAGTTTGGGGTGCTGACCTCTTTCCCCTAAACTAGGTAAATGATACATGTTTGACTGATTAAAGTAAGCTTGTTAACCCATTTTGAGTTGTTTTCCTTTAACAAAGCAGATCCAAGAACCTGTGTTGGCAGCCACCCTGGGGACTCTTGGGGTGCTTGCTGCTGCAACTGGCTCCAGCATGCCCCTGCAGTGGAGTATAGTGAGCAGAGCACTGAACTTGGAGTTAGGAAGGTGTATGTGTGTGTGCATGCACGTGTGTGTGTGTATGTGTGTGTGTGTGTGTGTGTGTGTGTGTGTGTGTGTGTGTGTGTGTGCAGGGTCCTGGCTTTTGATATCTTCTATTTATGGGATAAGGATAGTGACTGTACCTGTGATTTCAACGGTATAGGGAACACTCAGATTGGGACACTTCCTCTATCAGTGCAGGTCTGAATCTTCTCTGTAAATTCTCCTTTCAGAGTTTTATTGAGCTCTGAGGGGTTAAATAACTTGGCCAGGGTCAGCCAGTCCTTTTGTGGCAGAGAGGAGGTTTTCAGCAGGTCTTTTTGGCTCTGGGCGGTTAATCGCAGCCATGACGATCATTCACATCTCACAGGGATGCGTTTCACTGCAGGCGCCATCTGCATACATGCTTGCCTTGCTTTTGCTGCTGCTGCTGTCACTGCTACTCTTGTTGTTATCAGTGATATCGGGAATTCTCAGATGAGGAAAGAAAATGAGTCCGGTTGGGGACGTGAGTTTGAGAAGCCTGGAGATGGCATGTTTGAGATGTCCAAAAGACAATCATAGCTGTGAGATTGGAAGTCAGCAGAGTAATTGAGGCAGCACAGGGAGATTTGAGAAACATCAGTGTAGAGATGATCATTAAATCCATGGGAGCTTTTGAGGTCACCAAGGGAGGATGTCTAGAGGGAGAAGAGAATAGGACCCAGCCAGAGTCCTGAGGGATGGCTGTGGCTAGCCGGTGTGATCCAGAGGAGGACCCAGGAGACATAGAAGGAGCAGTCAGATAGAAGGGAAGATAATGAGGAAAGAAGGGTGCCCCCCAAAGCTGGAGAGAAGAGTGTGTCAAGGAGAAGTATCAGTGCTAGCTAATATTATATAGCATCAACTCTGTGCCACACACTGTCCTAAGCACTTTCCAATTCTTGTGTCATTGGATCCTCACAACAACCCTGTGTGAGGTAGATGATATTTTTATCTCCATTTCACATATGAGCAAACTGAGACATACAGAGGTTAAGTGACTTGCCCAAGGCCACACAGTTAGTGTCTAAGGCCAGATTTTAAACTTCCATCTTCCTGATTCAGGGTCCAGCATTCTCATCACTGCTCTGAGAAGTCAAGAAGAATGAAGATTAAAATAAGGTCATTGAATTTATCACCTAAGAAATTATTAGTAACTTTGCAGAGAGCAGCTTTGGTGGAATGTCAAATCTGGAAGGTGGCTTGTAAGGGGTAAAGAAGAGTGTGAGAGGAGAGGAAGTAAATTCACCTATTATAGATAGAAAAAGAAAGGCAGTGTCTGCCCTCAGGGAGTCTGTGATCTAATGGGGGAAGACAAAACACCAAAGGAATCTGGGAAGGGGATGCTGGTGGAGGTTTGGCCAATATCTGGTAGGGGCATCACATTCCTTGGAATCCAAACCAAGCAGAGCTGCAGATGGAATGTGGAGAGTTGGTTGGGAAATCCAGATCCTGGCCTTCTCTAAAGGAAAGCTTTGGGAAGAATTTAGTGCCCTACCCTCCAGTCCTCCAATCAGAGTGGAGAGGATGCTGAGGGAGATGGGAAGGGCTTGAGGATCCAAAGCTGAGTTAGACAGCACAAGGGGGAAATTCTGGGTTTTTAGCTTGTCCTGGGAGGGTCATCACATTCACTGGAGCTCAGACCAACCAGACTTATAGATGGAAAATAGAGAAGGAATTTTATGTGTCCAGGTCTCCGCAAGCTTTCTTGTCTTTGACCCTGTCCTCTCTGAGCTCACTCACTCATCACATAACTAATTATTGTCAGAGGCAGCACTGGAATCTACATCTTCTAGACAATGTCTCCTCCCCCCTGTTCCACTGGAGGGAATGGGCTCTGGTTTTCCCCTGGAATCTTACCTGTTAGCTGGCTTCCAGAAATGAGTCAACTGAATATTTTTTTCCTTAGTATTCTGTTATTTTTCCAGTTACATGTAAAGATAATTTTCAACATTCATTTTTGTAAAAATTTGAGATCGAAATTTTCCTGTATCCCTCTCTCCCCTCCCTCTTCCCTAAGAGAACAAGCAATATGATATAGGTTACCTATGTATGATCATGTTAAACATATTTCCACATTAGTCATTCAATTGAATATTTTAAAAGAAAGTTTAAATGAATGTTTAAAAGAATGTCTCCAGACTCACTTGAGACCCCAACTCAGAAAAATACTATGTATACCACAGCAGAATTGGAGACATCACCTACTCATTAAAGGAAAATTCTGTTTGCAAGGTGTGTCCTGTAAAATGCTTCCAGGTTGGATGACAAATAAGAAGAATGAAGAGAAACATTGAAGACACCTGTATGAGGTGATGCAGGCCCCAGAAAGCAGGTCCAGGAGAACAACATGCATATGGTGGTTGCAATGATGTAAATGAAAACATTTCTAAAAGGTAGCCAATGCTGATAAATACTTTTGAGAAATCTTGATCCTGGAGAACAGATGAGAAACACATTTCCTTTCTTAATACAAGGTTAGAAGACCATGGAGGAAGAATGTTGCATTGTATACACAGTGTATACACTGAAGGATGAGGTCATGTTTTCTGTAGGTTTTCTCAGCTACTTTTTTCCTTCCTTCCTTCCTTCCTTCCTTCCTTCCTTCCTTCCTTCCTTCCTTTCTTTCTTTTTGTTTGTTTCTTTCCTTCTTTCTAAGAGAGGACTTGATGGTGGTTGGGGAAGTTTATTGGGAAATGACTAATGAAAGAAACAAAAGACATCAACCAAATTGATTATTTTTCAAAATGTCCTTTTTGGACCAGGGTTGTTTACAATTACAGGATCTTATAATCTTAAAGATCATGAGGTAGCCAGTAAAGGAGGGGTTCCCCACATGGATCCCCACATCTCCCATGCCTAACTCACTATGGCCAAATTCCTTTGACAGCTGGAGGTGAGTACTGTGGGGGATGAGTCTCTTTTCAGGATCATCTATGGCAGATTCCCAGTTCATTTTCGGGTGTCTTTTTGATGCCTGTTCAGGTTGGGGAGAGTGACCAAAGCTGATATCCTACTGTCATAGAAAGCCCACATAGTCACAGAATCAGAGATTTTGCCCTATGACCCTGAAGGGGAGAATGTCTTATCTCTAGAGGGGCACAGCACTGACTGAGAGAAGTCACCAGGCCAAGAAGAGCTGCAGAAGGATTCATTGGCCAGGACGTCATCAGCTGCACTCAGAAGAGGAAGATAACTCTTCATTTTCATGTGTCAACTGAATGTTCACGTGGGATCTTGGGATCTTGAACCTAGAACTTTTTGCTCCAGGATAAGCTTTCTTTCTCTTCAATGATGATCAAGGGACCCATCTAAGCAGCACTGGGCCAGTTTGCTGCTAATAAAGGCCCTCCTTGGCTTTGTTGGCAGCCCATGTGTTCCAATTAATGGACATTAGACTGTCCGGTCCAAAGGAAGGACTCTCGACTTATGTAACTTTTTCTGGGATATTACAGGCACAGACTGGGGAGAGGCCATTGCAGAGCTGGAATTTTTCATCAGCGACCACATGGCCAGGCCCCATGGCCCCTTTAACTTCCGACTCTGGCTAGTTTCTGAACCACTTAATAATATCTTGATGATGTGGCAGAATCTGGACTGTTGACAGGTGGGAACATTTACCATCATAACTCACAAGGGACAATAAAAGAAAATGTCTGCTATGCTTCCTCATTGGGGATTTCTTTGGCTGAAGGAATAGCCTGTGAATTTCAGGTGTTTTGCCCTGGGACAACATTTACAATTCTAAAACCAGGGTTTCTACTTGGGAACCAGTGAGTTTGTTGTAATGAGAGGCAGCATGGTGGCCATAGAAGGCCAGATGTGGACTCAGAAAGGCTTGGGTTCAAGTCTTGACTTTGACATGTAAGGCTAAATGACATTGTAAACCTGAACTAAGACATTTGGGACACCCTGTGTATGTGTGTGCAAAAACACATACGCAACAATATGCAGCTATAGATACAACATTTAAGCTTTCTTCAAAGGATCCATAGATATAGGCTCTTAGAGCTTAGAACATAAACTCTTGGAACCAGAAGGGACTTTAAAACCTAGGACATCAGAGGTGGGAGGGACTTCAGAACATAGACTATTAGAGCATAGAAGGGACCTCAGAATATGGGACCTAGAATGCCAAAGTAGGAAGCAACTTTAGAATAGTGAATATTGAAATCGGGAGAGGTCTCAAAATTTAGAATGTCAGCGCTAGTAGGAATCTCAGAGACCAATTAGCACCTTTTCCTGGGTTCAGAACCCTCCTCAGACAACCCTTTCCCCCCCTCTGCCCTTTTCTATTGCTATTGAGGGTACCCCTGTTCTCCTAGCCCCGGGTTCCTGACACAGGAGTCACCCTGGACTCCTGACTTTCTCTCATCTTCCATACCCACACTGTTGCCAAGGCTTCTTGACTTCACCTCAGTCACACCACTCCAGTGCACCCTCTTCTCTCCTCTGACATTGCCTCTATCCTGGTGCAGGCTCTCATCACATCATACTTAGATTATCGTAGTAACTGCTGGGGTGTCTGCTTGCCTTAGGTCTCTGCCCTCTCTAATCCATCCTCCATTATTCCACTAAAGTGATTTTCCCTAAAGCACAGGTCAGATCATATCACTCCCCCTATCAATAACCTCCAGTGGCTCCCAATTGCCTCAATACAAAATCCTCTATTTGGCATTTAGAGCCCTTTATAACCCAGCCCCCTACTACCTTTACAATCTTCTTACACCTTCCTCCACAACAATGATCCAGTGACACTGGTTTCCTGCTGTTTCTGTAACAAGACACTCTCTCTCCTGACTTGGGACATTTCTTTGGTTATCCTCCACACTCTCTCCCTCCTCTGCTCTGACTAATGCCCTCTTTGGCTGTCTTCAAGCCCCATCTTCTATAAGAAGACTTCCCATTAAAGAAGATGATATTTTCAGATAAATCTCTGAATTGCTAAGCTTGCCCTATCTTGTACTCAGGAAGTTGATAGTTTCTAAATGTAATGTGTGTGAATAAACTTTTGCATTGATCATTATTAGATTTCCTACTGTTATCTTTGCTCAATGATTTCATTTAGTGAAATCTTTTTAACATTCAAATTCTCTAACCTAATGTGTCAAGTATCTTTATCTCTTCTCCTGGACCCTGCCCCACCCTCAGCTTTGTGTTACCTGCAAATACAATCAACATGGGTTCTCTGCCTGTATCTAAATAAAACAGTGCATATCCCTGCAGAACTCTACTGGAGACCCTCTGTCAAACCAACATGGAACCATCAATGGCTACTCTTTGTGCCTGAATATGAAACTAGCTCCAAATCAATTGTACTATCCTCTAGCTGGCTTATCCTCATATTTTCTACAAGAATAAGATGAGACATTTTGCCAACAATGTTACGAAAATATAAATATGTTTTCAGCATTCTCACTGATTTACCAATTTAGTTACCCTAATTAAAAACAGAAATGGGGCAGCTAGACATCATGTTTTCTGGATCAAGCCATGAGGGGCCTTAGTGGCTACTGTTTCCTTTTCTAAATATTCACAAAGTGACCTTTTAAAAATATTAAAGCCAAGATCACCAGCTTATAGTTTACAGATATGATTCCCTTCCTCTTTTTGAAAAACTGGGCAGTATTTGCCCTTCTCCAATGATGTGGGACACCATTGATCTCCATAACCACTTGAAGATCATTGATCATGTGTCTGACTAGCACACACACACATCTACAAAGATTTTAGTTTCTGAGGATCTATTTCATCTGTGTCTGATGCCTTGAATTCTCCAATAATAAGAGCTAACATGTTTGGTTTACAAAGCTCTTTATAACAATTGTCTCATCTGGTTAAAGACTTTATCAAGGGCATTGAGAAGTTCTCACTTGGGTTCCGTATCCCTGCCCTCAGTCATCTTCTTTTTAATCCAAAGATCATTCTTCTGTGTGAGAAAACAGAGGTTAGCTAGACAGTCAGCAATCTGCCTTTTGAGTATTATCAGTTTCACAGTTTCCTCTTTCCTTAGTAGCAATTCTCGCTTTCTTAGAGATTTAGCTGTTCCATGATGCAGATGAATAAAATCTACTATCCGTTCTAGCTCAAATGTAGTTTTTGGGGCTTCAACTTTGATGACCCTCTTCTTATAGGACTATATCAAGATTTTTCATTCATTCTCCATGACTTCCCTATGTTTCCATTTTTTTTTAGAGAATGTCTTTGTAAAAATCAAACCCTAGATCACTGATGAATATTATAGCAACAATTTAAAATAAATTGTCAGTTACAGTGCCATATCCAAAACTATTTATTATAAACATGTTCGATCCATACTGAGAATGCACAATTTTATGTAAGGAAAACAGCTAATTAATCATATTAATAATCAAAAGAATATCATATGAATAGATTCAGTGAAAGCCTTCAGCCTTATAGATCCCCCAGTCATGTAAAAATGCTAAACACCATAAGAATAGAAAAGCCTTTAAAAATAACAAAAGGGATTTATCTAAAACTGAGAACCAGCAGTATGTGTTATGGATAGGCAATGAGAGCTTTGCCTTTAAGATCATGGATGAAGCAGAGGTGCCCTTGTCTGCAATATGATTTGAGATAGCACAAATATTGCAAGCTGTGGCAATAAGAGAAAGAAAATCAATCAGGCAATTGACAAAGAAGAGGCCAAATTATGCCTATTTCCAGAAGATGTGGTGGCTTGCTTACAAAGCCCTAGAGAATTAATGAGAAAACTAATCAAGACACTGAGTAGCTTCAGCAAAATAACCGTCTATAGAATAAATCCCCAGAATAATCAGTATTGCTAGATACTGTATGTGTAAAAAAAAAAAAATGAGAGGAGAAAGACATGAAAAAACATTTCAAATAAGGGAACTACAAAATGCATAAATCTTAGAGATTTAACCAAAACACACAGAACTTATGTAAATGTATCATAAAATGATTTTATGGGGAAAAAGAAAACACAAGGGTGAGCTGTTCAGGGTTTGAGACTGGACCACTCTAAAATTTATATATATAGTATTACTTAATGAATGTTCAAGACAGTGTTCTATTAATCAAATTATCAAGGTATTTGATAATAATTTCAAGTATTAGGGAAATAGTATCAATTAATCATTCAATGAGTATTTGTTAAGTTATTATGTACCAGGCAACGTGCTAAGCACATAAAAGCAAAATAATCCCTGCCCTCAAGAAGCTTATATCCAAACAAGGAGAGAACACATGCACATACAGGCATATATGTGTCATATATAATTCAAGCCCAATGTGACCTTGGAGGGGTTGGCACTAATAGTGAAGGGGGCCAGGAAAGACCTTTTGTAGAAAGAAGGTAGAAACTAAGCTAAGCCTTGAAGGAACCAGGAAGTCTAGGGGGTAGAGGTGGAGCAGGAGAGCATTACAGTTATGGGAATTAGCTAGTCACTAGCAGAGAGACTGGAGAATGGAGCATCATGGATGAGAAATAGCAAGCAGGATTACAATAGCTGTGCCATTGAGAGTGTGGAGCGGAATAATTAAATAGACTGGAAGAAGAGAAAGGCAAGTCAGTCAACGAGCACTTATTAAGCATTTCTATATGCCAGTTACTGTTTTGTGAAGAACTTTAAAAGCCAAAAAGATGAGACTATATTTAATCCCAGGAGTCATAGGGAGCTATTGGAGTTCATTGAGTGGGAGTGGGTGTCATGGTCAGACCTGTCATGTGCTTTTAGAAAACCAGGAAGAAATGGCCAAGGATATTAAAAGAAGTAATGACAAATGAAGAGGGACTAGATTTCCAAGATTTCAATGTGTAATATGAAATAATAAATACTTAAAAAGTAGCATTGGTTTTGAAATAAATTATGTCAGTACAATAAAATGGACAAGCAAGACATAGGAATGTCTAGTGTTTGACAAATTAAGAAGCACATTGTTATGATATTGAGAAAGCAATTTGGTGGAAAATAAGTTTGGACTGGCACCTTACACAGTCAATTCCCCAAAGGATAAATGATATAAATATAAAAATCATACTATTAAAAATATAGTGAGAGAAAGGCTGCATCTTTCACTACTGTGAAAATAATAAGACAAAGGGATTGTAAAAGGCAAAAGAGACAATTTTCATGATATTAAATAAAAAGGTTTTTACATGAAGAGTCAGAGTCCAGTATTATTCTATCATTCAGATTGAAACCCAGGCCAGAAACTTGCAAAGTGGCTGCCATGGGAGCAGCAATTAGACTTTGCCCAAGGTCAAGCTACTTTGGGAAACTAGAAGCTTGCAGCTGCCCAGTCAGTCCCTGAGACCCTGGAATTACATGGCACTTGACAACTCAAGGAAGCAGCAACAGGACCTCCAGACCTCCAGGACCTCCAGGACCCAACAGACCTCCCCTCCAGGAGTGTGACAGAACCCATCCAGGATAATAAAGTCCAAAGTCAGGAAGTAGACTGGAAGAATGAGGAAAGAAACAAAAAAAAATACCACCATAATGGGCTATTATGATGATGCTGAAGACACAAACAAAAAAGAACAGAATGACTCCAAAATATCAACAAGCAAAGCTTCAGAGAAAAACACAGTTTTAACTCAAACTCAACTAGAAATTCTGGAGGAGATGAAATGAGAGTTAAAAACAATTTTATTTTTTTTAAATAAATGAAATGATAAATGAAAAAAATGGAAGAGAGTTTTGAAAAAAAAATGAGAGTTATAGAAGAATGAATTGGAAAGAGAATTAACCACTGAGCACAAGAGGCACAAAACCTGTTCAAGTAACAAACTCACTGCAAATTTGAAAGGATCAAATAGAATCCAATGACTCCAGGAGGCAACAAGAAATATTAAAACAAAGTCAAGGTGGAAAAATTAGAAGGAAATTTAAAGTATTTCATAGCAAAAACAACTGATTCAGAAAACATATTGGGAGAGAAAAATTATCAGTCATTAGACCATCTGAGTGAAATGACCCAAAAAAAGAGCCTAGACATCATATTTAAATAATCATAAAATAAAACTACTCAGATCTCTTAGAACCACAGGGCAAAGTGGAAATAGAAAAAGCAAACACACAACCAACCCACCAGTCATCTCTGAAAAGAAATCTCACAATGAAAATTTCCAGGAACATCATAGCCAAAACCAGAGCTTCTATGTAAAAAAAAAAAAAAAAAAAAAAATATATATATATATGAAGTTAGAAAGAAAGATTTCAATCACCAATCAGTACTAGTCAAGATCACACAGGACTTAACAACTACCCCATAAAAGAGCACAGAAATTGGAATATGATATAACAGAAAGCTAAGGAAATGGGCTTACAACCAAGGATAATTTATTCAGCAAAACTGAGCATAATGCTATTGGTGGGGAAATGGACCTTTGAGTAAATAGAGGAATACCTAGAGCTGCTTAGACATATGAAATTCAAATAGAGGAGTAAAGAGAAACCAAAAAGTAAACAATAAATGATGATAATTGACTAAACAAGGATGAACTACTAACATTCTAATATGGGGAGATGATACATGTGTCCCCTCTGAGCCCTATCATTATCAAAAGTAATACAGGGATTCTAATTAGACAAGGCCTGGGAGTGGTTTCTCTATATTTTGATGATCTTAAGAGAATAATGGAAAGTTAAATGAGGAATACACTGTGTGAGTGGAGGAGAGAAAGGAAGGTGTAATGGGAATGTAAATTTAAAGATCTTCCCTGCCCCTAGGCTAAAGTGCACCTGGAGCCTGGGGTGGGAGGCTTGTTTTTCAGTAGATACTTCTTGATTGGCCAGTGAGTTAATAAGGTTGTTACATTCTCTGAGCCAGGAGAAGGCTATATAAGCCCTGATGTGTAGCTTTGTTTTGGGGCTCACTTTGAGCAGTGTTCGTGATTTGATGTGGATTCTGCGAAGCCGTTGTCCAGAGACCCCTGGCTTTGAAAAACCCAGATATTGAAATCCAGATGTTGATTTGGTATGGATGTAATGGTTGGACAGTTTGGAAATCTGTCTACTTGATCTGTTTCTCTGACTTGATAATTCTGTCTGTGTATTCTGAAGTTCGGGGTGCTGACCTTTTCCCCCTGAACTAGGTAAATGATACATGTTTGACTGATTAAAGTAAGCTTGTTAGCCCATTTTTGAGTTGTTTTCCTTTATCAAAGCAGATCCAAGAACCTGTATTGGCAGCAAACCCTGAGGACGCTTGGGGTGCTTGCCGCTACAGAAGATTAAGGAAAAAATATCTCTTATTGTGAGGATGTACAAGTAGACATTTATATAGATGAGGAGGGGGTAGGGAGAGCAGCTGACATTTCACCCTCATTTTCATTTTAACTGGTTAAAGGAACAATACACATACATAGCCATTAGGGCACAGAGGTAAATAGAAAGGAAAAGGGAAAAGGGGAGACAGAATTAGAAGAAAGGCATATTAAAAGAGGGTTTAATTCTAAGCAAAACAAACTCTAAAAAATATGCAAAAATATTTGTAGTTTTTTTGAGGGGACAAAGAATGAAAGTCTAGGGGAGTACTCATCAGTTGTGGAATGGATTAATAAGTTATAGTATATAAATGCAATGGTAAAAAGTTGGTTGCTATTCTTCATTCTCGAAGAAGATGAAAATAACATCACTGTGTTAGAGTCAAGTTACAGTGAGTCTGACTAAGACTGATTAGACCAATATGATGTCAGAATGCTCTACTATGGGTTGTGAACATTTGGGGTGCATTCTTGAAATCTGTGCATCTTGAGTTTCTTCAATGATACTTTGCTCACAGAGCACAGCACCCTCTGTTATGTGGGCACACCATGCTGGGTGGTCCTGTGCCAGTGTCTCCTATGTCATGCAATCAATTCCAAAGTTCTTCAGAGAGATCTTGCCAGTGTCCTTGTATTGCTCTTTTTGACCAACATGGGAAGGCTTGCCCTGTGTGAGTCTCCATAAAATAGCCTTTATGGAAAGTGTACATTTGGCATTTGAACAACATGGCCAGTCCATTGGAGTTGCACTCTTGTAATGGCAAGCAAAGGAGTACTTAGTGCCTTGTTTCAGTTATTTAAATATTTAGCCCCTTGTTTCAGTTCTTTGAGTGCCTTTGAGCCCTAAATTGTGATTTGGAGGTGGGAGAAACTGGCTGACACAATAGGAAGGGTGGAACAGGAAGGAGAACCACCATGTAAAAGCAGGAGCACAAACTGGAAAAGAGCAAAACTGAGAAGAAGAACAGTGGAAGGGCCCGTCACTCTGTTTATTTGTTCTGTCTGTGTTGATGTGTATTTGTATACTTTGTCAGACAAAAGCCTTCTGTCTGATATTTGTGTTACTTTGTCAGATAGAAGCATTCTATCTATTGAATTGTGTTACTTTGTCAGACAGATGCACCCTGTCTGTTGACTTGTATTGATTTCACAGGCAGAAAGTGAATTGAGATGATAGTGCTGGCAATGTGTGTGAATGTTGTTGCAATTTTGCTAAACTTTATGCGTATAGATATTGTTGTGGCTCTGTTAAGTTTTCTCTTCCCAGGAACAGAGACTTCGAAGGGCTTTAGGTGGACTGCTTACCATGAGCTTCAAGCTGGAACAGGAACTGGGAGTGCCTAGCTGTGAGTCCAGGTGACAGTTGGGTGAATTTCGACAAGAGCTAGGAGTATGGAAGAGGAACCATGGAATTTGGGAGCCAGCCCCAAGTCAACATGAAATCACCTTTCATTGGGTACTTAGTGCTGGCTGACGAGATCATGATTTGCTATGGCGTAGGGGTGGGAGAACTTTGTACTTTTTACCTCTTAATTAGGATGACTGAGTTAAGGATGATTGGAAGCTAGTCTCCAATCAAGAAGAAAGAAGACTTTCTGACTGATGAGATGAAGATAATGTGACCTAAGGGAGGGAGGCCTTTGTTCTTTGTGTCCTGAATGATATCTTTTGTTTAAGAATATGTGGCCACTTAAGTGATAAGTTGTTATATCATTGTGAATGCTGTACTTTTATTTCTGTGAACATTTTGCTTTAGTTTGCTGCTGAATGAATAGAGAGTTCACTATGCTATGTGATCAGAATCTTAGATCTCTTCATAGCAGCAGTCCTCTAGAGAGCTGCTCCTGTTTGGCTTTACAACTCTCTACAGTCAAGTTTGAATGCCTGGCAGTTTAGTTCAAGAAAGGACCTCAGTTTCTGGTACCTTATCTTGCCAGGTGATCCTAAGACAATTCAAATGGAATGGATTCGGTTTCCTGGTGGGGAGCCGGCGTACCGTCTATGTTTCACAAGCTTACAACAATGAGGACACAGCAATGGCTCTGCAGACCTTCAGTTTGGTGGTCAGTCTAAAATCACTTCCCTACAATACTATTCTTCGGTGCCTCCCAAACACTGAGCTAGGTCTGGCAATGTGTGTTTCAACCTCATATTCTTTTTTATTCTTTATTTATTTTTTAGTTTACATCATTCATTTCCACAAGATTTTGAGTTACAAATTTTCTCCCCATTTTTCCCCTACCCACCACCCCCAAACAGTGATCCTGCTGAATATCCCCTCCCCCAATCTGCTTTCTCCCTTATCTTCCCCCATGCACCCTCTGACTTCCCAGGGGGGCACAGTGGATCTCTATGCCCCAGTGCCTGTATACCTTATTTCCCAGTTACATGTAAAATAATAACAATAATAATACATATATTTAAACATTTGATTTTAAACCATTGAATTCCATACTCTTTCCCTACCTGCCTCATCACCCACCCTTACTGGGAAGATAAGTAATTCAATATAGGTTGTACATGTGTAGCTATGCAAAACATTTTCATAGTGTATATATATTGTGAAAGACTGACTATATTTCCCTCCATCCTATCCCCCCCATTTGTTCTATTCTCTACTTTGATCCTGTCCCTTTTCAAGAGTGGGTGCTTCCAACTTCCCTCCCCTCAGCCTGCCCTCTCTTCCATCATTCCCCCTCTCATCCCCTTTCCCCCTACTCTCCTGTAGGGTGAGATACCATATTTAGTGTGTATGTCATTCCCTCCCTAAGCCAAATTCAATGAGAATAAGGTTGCCTCATTCCCTTTTGCCTTCTTGTTCTTCCCCTCCATTGTAACAATTTCTCTTGCTTCTTCTATATGAAATAATTTACCCCATTCTATCTCTCCCCATGTCCTCTCATTATATTCCTCTCTTATGTCTTAATTTCACCTTTTAAGTATAATCCCTTCCTTTTCAACTGGTCCTGTGCCTTCTGTCTATGTATACCTGTACACATATATACACACTCACTTATGTATTCATACGCCCATATACCCTCCTATATAGACATGCATAGGCATACATGTATACATACATACATATATATGTATATATATATACACATATACACACATTTCTATTACCTTCAACTATTTTCATACTGAGAAAAGTTTCATAAGTTACAATTATCACTTTTCCATGTAGGAATGTAAATAGTTCAACTTTGATAAGTTCCTTATGATTTCTTTTCCCTGTTTACCTTCTCTTGCTTCTTGTATCTGAATGTCAAATTTTCTATTCAACTCTGATTTTTTCATCAAGAATGTTTGAAAGTCCTCTATTCCATTGAATGACCATATTTTCCCCTGAAACATAATACTCAGTTTTTCTGAGTAGGTGATTCCTGGTTTTAATCCCAGGTCCTTTGACCTGCAGAATATCATATTCCATGCCCTTTAATTCCTCAGTGTAGAAGCTGCCAGATCGTGTGTTATACTGATTGTATTTCCATGGTATTAAACTTTTTTCTTCCTGGCTGCTTGTAATATTTTCTTCTTGATCTGGGAACTCCAAAACCTGGCTATAATATTCCTAAGACTTTCTTTTTGATATCTTTTCTAGGAGGTGATAGGTGGATTCTTTCAACCTCTATTTTTCCCTCTGGTTCTAAAACATCAGGGCAATTTTCCTTGAGAATTTCTTTCAGGATGATTTCTAGGTTCTTTTTTTGACCATGGCTTTCAGGTAGTTCAATAATTTTTTAAATTATCTCTCCTGGATGTATTTTCTAGGTCAGTGGTTTTTCCAATGAGATATTTCACATTGCCTTCTATTTTTTATTTGTTTGGATCTGTTTAATAGTATCTTGATTTCTGATAAAGTGACTAGCTTCCATTTGCTCTGATCTAATTCTGAAGGAATGATTCTCTTCAGTGAGCTTTTGAGATTCTTTTCCCATCTGGCAAATTTGACTTTTTTTTAAAGCAATTGTGGTTAAGTAACTTGCTCAAGGTTACACAACTAGTTATTTCTGGGTGTGGTGCTAAGTATCTGAGCCTGGATTCGATCCCCAGGTCATCCTGACACTGGGGCCGCTGCTCTTACTCGCTGAGCCACCTGGCGGCCTCTAAGCAATTGGGGTTAAGTAACTTGCTCAAGGTTACACAGCCAGGTGTTTCTGGGTGGCTGCTAAGTGTCTAAGCCTAGATTCGATCTCCAGATCATCCTGACACTGGGGCTGGTGCTCTTACTCGCTGTGCTACCTGGCCGCCCTGCAAATTCGACTTTTAAAGGCATTCTTCTCATTGCCCTTTTGAGCTGCTTTTGTCATTTGAGTTAGTCTATTTTTTTAATGTGTTATTTTCTTCCTTCAGGTTTTTGGCTCTCATTTTATAACTTTCTTGCATCATTCTCATTTCTCTTCCTAATTTTTGCTCCACTTCTCTTATTTGGTTTTCAAATCTTTTCTTGGAAGCTTCTGGTGAAGGAGTTCTGACTTTTTTGTCTTCCTCCTGTTCCATGCTTTCATCCTTTTTTTTGCCCCAAAAAAGGAATCCATGGTTGGACCACTGTGCTTGCCTTGCCTCCCTTGTTTGCTCATGTTGCCACTCAATTACTTGACTTTGAGATTTTTGCCACAGTAGAACTCTGCTACCAGAGGGGGCATCTTTGTCCCAATCACTGGGGTTTTCTCAGCTGCTGGGGCTATCAGTTGGCTGCTCTCTCAGAAGCCTCAACATGCTCTGGCACACTGGTCATACACCCCAGGACCTCTACCCCAGACAGTGATCCAGATCCAAGCAGGTTAAAGCAAGAATGGTTACCCCTCAGACTGGTCACTTGGTCCCCCTACAATCTGTAGGCCCTGAGCTCTGAAGCAGCCATGTATCAGTGGCTGCATATCTGCCATGCCTCAGCCACTTCTCCATCCAGGGGGTAAAGGCCAGACCACACTCCCAAACTCCCAGGTCCCAAAGTCCACACTGCACTGACCTCTCGCTTTGTCCTTAGCATCTATGGGTTCATAATTCTGGAAACCACTGCAGCTGCTGGTGATATGAAGTCCCTCCAGCCCATTGCTGGTTGTGCCTACCCTGAGGCTAAAGCCTTGGGCTCACATGGGGCTGGGATTAGCTCCCAGAGTGCTGTGCTGGCCTCTTCCTGCCAACCTGCTGGAGTGTCTCCAGTGGGAAGTTAGCTTCTCTCTGTCATTTTGTGTGTTCTATAGCTCTAATGTTTGTTTAGAGTCATTTTTTATATGAATTGGAGGAGGTGGAAGTGGGAGTCTTGGGGAAGTCCTATTTCAACTCTTCCATCTTGACTCTGACCCCTCAACCTAATTATTAATGTATACATCCCTGGAATGTACATTGTCAAAAGAAGTAAACTTATCCCCAGTATTCAAACCTTCTCCATTTGCTATGACCACATATGGATGGTGTGGTGCTGACTGATGCAGCACTTGTGGTTTTTTTTTTTTTTGTGTGTATGTTAATTGTTAGGCCAAAATTATCAAAAGCAGCAGAGAATTGATCCATACTTTGTTGCATGTCAGCTTCAGCAGCTGCATGAAGTTAACTGCAAACGGAAATTCATGCACCAATACTCCTTCCACTTTAGTCTTGACTTGTAGCCTTTTCAAGTTGAAGAATTTACCATCAGTCTTGTAGCTGATCTTGATGTAAATAACTTTTGCATTGAAGAAATGATGAAGGAGATGGTTTTAGAGAAAACTGAGAAAACATATATCAACTGATGCAGAGTAAAATGAACAATACCAGAACAATTGCTAAAAAGATAATATAGTAAAGGCAAATAACTTTGAAAGAATTAGATATCCTTACCAGCCTAATGACCAACCATAATGCCAGAGAACATGTCCTTCCTACTCAAAGAGGACCAAAATGTCATCATGATGTTGGGGTCAAGGTACAGTGTATCTGACTGTGGCTAATCTGACTGATATAAGCATGAAAGGCTCTACCATTGGTTAGGCATAAACAGTCCATGTGAACAATTGAGATGGGGACATCTCTAAGTTTTCACATCTCATGTTTTTTTTAACCTTTTTTTTTCCTCATAGAGAATAGCTCCTTATTTGCTGCAGGCATGCCATGCTGACTGATCCAATGCCAGTGTCTTCCATGTTTCACAATCAATTCCAAAGTTCTTCAGAGGAACCTTGAGAGTGTCCTTTTATTTTTTCTTCTAACCTCCATGTGAACACTTGCATTATGTGAATTCTCTGTAAAATAATCTTTTAGGCAAACATGCATTTCACATTAGAACAATGTGGCCAGCCCATTGGAGTTGCACTCTGTGTAGTAGAGTTTGAATGCTTGGCAGTTCAGCTTGAGAAGGACTTCAGTGTCTGGTACCTTATGTTGCCAGGTGATCTTCAGGATCTTTTTTTAAAAACTCAAATGGAAGCAGTTCTACTTTCTAGTACGACACTGGTAGACTGTTCAGGTTTCATAGGCATGCAACAATGAGGTCAGCACCACCAGGCTCCATAGACCTTCAGTTTGGTAGGGAGAAGAGAACTAATAATAAAACATGCTCCTCCCTTCCTGATGAAGTCAAGGACTCACAGAATGAGACACACAGACATATCCACATGTACATATATGCATATGTATATCTATATTGACATGTTGAAAAAATAAACAAACAACAAACATCTCCTGTAAAAATCTGACTTCCAAAATCTATAGAGAATTGACACCAATATATAAGACTAAGCATCACCCCTCAACACAAAGGATATGAATATTTTCAAAAGAAGAAATATGGATTAGTGGCAACATATGAAAAGTATTCATAATTACTAATAATCTGAAAAGTGCAAATTAAAAGAACTCTAAAGAATTGGCTCACACCCATGAAATTGGCAAGAACAGCAAAAGAGGGAAAAAGCTAATGTTGGAAAGGCTGCTGGAAGCCAGGCATACTAATACACAGCTGGTGGAGCTATGAATGGTGTGTAATGACTTTAAACCATTTTGGGGAGAAAATTGGAATTATGCAAGAAAGTTACTAATTTGTTCATACCCTTCAATCTAGTGATCGATCCCATTGCCACAGTATGCCTCAGAAAGGTTAAAACAGGAAGAAAAGTCCCTTGTATATAAAAATATTCAGAGTAATATTATTGTTACTTCCAAAAAGCTGGACATACCTTAGGCATAAATCAAGTTTGGCATGTGAGTGGAGTGGAATGTGGTTGTACTCTAAGAAATGATGAATATGAATAATTCAGAGAAACATGGGACAACTTGTATGAACTGATGCAAAGCCAAAAGGCAGAACAAAAAGATGAATGTATACACTCTTACTTCAATTATGTAAATGAAGGAAACAACATTTGGGTCAAACAGAATGGCCCAAATTGGTTCCAAGTTCTTAAATCTAAAGCACAAAGAGTTTCCTTCTGTTAAGAAATGCAAGCTAAAGAATGGAAATGAATATGTTCTATCAGCAGCAATCACTATATTAATTCAATTTAATTAATATTAAGTATCTACAATGTGCAAGGTAATCACACTAGAACTGGGGATGCCAGGACAAAAATGAATCAGTTCTTGCCTCCAAGGAGCTTTCCTTCTCTTGGGGGATTTGCATGACTTGCTTTTTTTATTTTTAAAGGGATAGTGTTATGGGGACCAGAGTCTTGTGGCTCTCTTGCTTCTCTTTCATGATCTAACAGTCTTCTTAACCCGGATAATCTCTCTACACCTGTGAATGTCTCCTCTGATTGGTGAGTTCCTAGAGTTTCCATTTTGAGGAAGTGACCAACTCTGTTCCTGTGTCTCCTGATTTCTCCTCCAACCCACTCCATTTCCCCTTCCTCACTCCCGCGCCAGTCATTTTCCACCTTCCCTTTATGTGTTGTCTTCCCTTATTAGAATGTAAGCTCTTTGAGGGCAAGGCAGGGACTGTCTTTCTTTTTGCTTCTTTTTCTTTATCCTCTTAAATGGTCTCCCTCACTCCAGACTACCTTAACTTCAATCTAACCTTTACCTTGTGCTAGAATAATCTTTACCTAGAATTAGATAACTCAAAACTATTTATCTACCGATCTACCCCTCTACTACCATGGACCAAACAGAACCGTAGGCCATCCCCCAACCCCAGCAATATCTCTAATTTATATTATGCTTAACAGAGTCCACAACATAGCCTACCTCCATATCTGGCCTTTGAGAGTATGGGTCATAAAATCGAAAACCAACTAACAAACTCTGTATCCATAGTGCCTTGAACATGTATATGTCTATGTATATACTATAAGCAAGCATTTATGGATGTGTATATGTATGTAAGGAAGCCAGGGGGTGCCATAGTACATAGAGAAACAGGCCTGAAATCAGACTCATCTTTCTGAGTTCAAATCCTACCTCAGATACTTACTAGTAGTGTGACAATGGGCAAGTCACTTTACCCTGTTTACATCAGTTTCCTCATCTGTAAAATGAGCTGGAGAATGAAATTGCAACCCCCTTCAGTAACTCTGCCAAGAAACCCCCCAAATGGGGTCATGAATAGACTTAAAAAAGTGACCAAACAACATGTACAGGTATATAAAATTTCATTTGACTCTAAAATTAATTCTGTGAGGTTGGTGCTATCATTATCCTTATTTAGAGTTGAGGAAGCTGAGCAGCAGATGTAGAGTTACACACTTAGTCTCTTAGGTGGAATTTAAATCCATGTCTTCCAGACTACATCTAGTATGTCCCCTAGCTGCCAAAAGTAGCCATCGCTATGGAAAGTTTAAAGTTATTGAGTCCCTTATGATCCCTCTTTCCTGTTTACCTTTTTATGCTTCTCTTGAGTCTCGTATTTGAAAATAAGACTTTCTGTTCGGCTCTGGTCTTTTCATCAAGAATGCTTGAAAGTCCTCTATTTCATTGAAATTACATTCCCCCCAAAGGGTTATATTCAGTTTTTCTTAATAGTTAATAGATCTGACTGTTTGCAATATTTCTCCTTGACTAGGAAACTCTGGAATTCGACTATAGTATTCTTGGAAGTTTTAATTTTGGGGATCTCTTTCAGGAAGTTATTAGTGGATTCTTTCCATTTCTATCTTATCTTAGTTCTAGAATATCAGGGCAGCTTTCTTTGATAATTTCTTGAAAGATGATGTCTAAGATCTTTTTTTTTTAATCATGACTTTCAGGTATTCCAATCATTCTTAAATTATTTCTTCTCAATCCATTTTTCTAGGTCCATTGCTTTTCAAATGAGATATTTCTCATTTTATTCTATTTTTCATTCTTATGATTTGTTCTCTTTTATTGTTGTTTTATGAGATTATTCACTTTCACTTACACAATTCTAATTTTTAAGGAATTGTTGTCTTCAATAAGCTTTTGTATTTCCTTTTCCATTTGGCCAATTCTACTTTTTAAAGAGTTCTTTTCTTCAGCAAACATTTGTACATCTTTTTCCATGTGGTCAATTCTTATTTTTAAAGAAATTTTTTTCTTCAGTGGATTTTTGTGCCCCCTTTACCATTGGACTAGTCTATTTTATAAGGTATTAGTTTTCTTCAGTATTTTTTGTACCTCTTTTACCAAGTTGTTGACCCTTTTCATTCATACGTACATACATACATATATATATGTATATGTATATATATATTACTTTCATTTTTGACCTTATTCTTTCCTTCTGAGTTTGTGTTATTTTCTATCATCGCACTCTTTTGTTGTTGCTTTTGCTCATTTTTTCCATTCTATTTCTTGACTTTTAATTTTATGCCAAAGTTGGGCTCTGCTTCTTGCATGGAAGAGGCACTATCCCAAGTTTCAGGATTTTTGTGCAAATGTTTTAAGAGATAATTTTGGGGATCTGTCAGTTTTCAGTTCTTCTAAGGTGGCATGATCTAAGGAGAAGTGTGTTTACTATTTTCCTAGGCTGTGTTTTGGTCTGTGAACAAATACAAACACTCTTTTCTGCTCTGGAAATGTGACCAGGGTCTTTGCTCCCCTGCCACTGAAAGCTCTGGTGTGCTAATGTTTCTTTTTCCCCTGGGACTGTGACCCAGGCCTGCTAATTGGATCCATGTATGGAAAAAGCAAAACAGTGCTGCCCCAGTGCCATCAAAGGGGCCCTTAAAATCTCCTTCTGACAAGTTGTCCAACCCTCTTACCTTTTGTGGGCTGAGAACTCTAGAAGCTGATGTTGTTGGCTCAGTTACCCCATGACCTTTTGCTAGTTTGTTGAGGTAAGGTTTTTGATTTACTCTCACCCCAATGAGACAGACCTTTCCTGTCAACCTTCTAAGTTTTTAGGGATGAAAAAAATTGTTTCACTATATCCATTTGTGGGTTCTGCCACTCTAGAATTCATTTTGAGTTACTATTTAAATTTGTTTGTTTTATCTTTTTTTTTGCTTTATTTTTTTGGGGGGCAATTGGGGTTAAGTGACTTGCCCAAGGTCACATGTCTAATTTTGTGTGTGTGTGTGTGTGTGTGTGTGTGTGTGTGTGTTAA
>NW_027186374.1:3517204-3559347 GCF_028583685.1 Petaurus breviceps papuanus | reverse complement strand
ATTTGAACTCAGGTCCTCCTGACTCCAGGGCCGGTGCTCTATTCACTGTGGCACCTAGCCTCCCCCTATTTAAATTTGTTTGGAGGGGAATTTTGGAGAGCTCAGGTGAGTCCCTGCCTATTCTCCACTATATTGGCTCTCCTCTTAGGGCTCTTTTCCAACAAAGTATCTGCATTGTCTATGTTGGCATCCTATGTTGGCATCCTACAAGATTCTTAGGTAAGAGCAGCCTTAGAGATAACTTAGCCTACATCAACAAAACCACAGCATAATACACAAGGTGAATGATCAGCCAACATGTTTGCCTTTGCCATGGGGGATTTCCTGCAGAGTCCACATGGGAGAGAGATGCCCTCCAGATATGAGTCCCTCCAGATATTCCAGGGCCTCCTTAATGACATCTTTGGCAATTCAATATAGAGTAGACTAATAATCTACAGCATCATGTTGATGCCATAGAATTAAAGACTTTCTGAGTTGGAAGGGACCCCTCAGGTATGAAATCTAACCTACACCTGACTGAGAACCCCTACAGTTTACCCCAGGAAGTGACTGGATAACTTATCTCCAAGTTTCTTCTTAGGAACTATGGCTCCATTCTACCCTTACTGGGGGGCCATTCTTCCCTTTCTGGGGCTCCATTCTACTCTTAGACAACTTTCATTCTTATGAAATTTTTTTCACTTCATGTCTAAATTTGTCTCTTTGTAACTTGTACCCTTTGCTCTTGGGTCTACCCTCCTAGACCAAACAGAACAAGGTTAATCCCTTCTCTATATGACAGCCCTTCAAATACTTGAAAACAGCAATCACATACTCTCAAGTCTAGGCTAACCATTTTCCTTTCAAGTCAAGTCAATAAGTATTTATCAAGTGCCTGCTCTATGTTAAGTACTGTGCTAAGCAGTAGAAATACAAAGGAAGTTTAAAAAATAGTCTTCTATCAAAGAGCTCACATTCTAATTGTGGAGACAGCGTGCACACAATTACATATGTGCAGGATATATAGAGAGTAGATGGAAGACAGCATGAGAGGGGCAGGCCTGAGTAGCTAAATGAGTGTAAGATCTTAGGAAATCTCCTGACCTAGAATGCTTTTCAAAACAAATTAAATCATCTCCCTTCAACTCCACACACACACACACACACAGACACAGACACACACACACACACACAGACACAGATACACACACACAGACACACACAGACACAAGACACAGGCACACACACACACACACACAAGTCCTCTTTAGCTCAGTGTGGGGTGGTCCCCAGGAGCCATCTCTGGTTCTCTAATTCTGATTTACTAAGTGCTCATATTCTTGAATGAGTGAATGGATATTAGAAATTAGGCTTTTGCTAGACTCCAAAGTCACATTCAGCAGCAGGCATTCCCTGGACTGGCTTTTCTGCTCATCAGAATTTCAATTAGAGCCTCTTAGCAATGCAGATGAGATTGGTTTTCTGCTTTATTTGCCTGGAAGCATTCCTTCAGATTATGGAATCATAGAATTTTAGTTTCATAGAGTTATCTGACATTAGAATGTCAGAGCCAAAACATAAAATAGGAATATTAAAATTCAAAGGGACCTTAGAGCTTCAAGCAGCAGCAGCAACAATGAAAAGCAAATATTTGAATTGGAAGTCAAGTTTATTCACTTTCCACTCTGTGCCAGGCACTGTGCTAAACAATGTCTACAAATATGATTTCATTTATTCCTCCCAACAACCCTGAGAAGTTGGTCTTATTATTATCTTCATTTTATAGTTGAGGAAACTGAGTCAGGTAGTGGTTAAGTGACTTGCCCAGGGTTATGCCTGGGGAGTGTCCTAGGCTTGATTTGAATTCTGGACTTTCTATTACAGGCCCCAAATCTATACACTGCACCTCCAGCTGCCTCTGAGGTAGAATAGGGGTGGTGGAGGGAAGACACAGCATTAAAAGGAGATAAGGGTGAGAGTAGAGAATATCTCCTGCATGGTTATGGGGGAGAAAGTTTGCAGAGTCAAGACTAGAGCCTGGAAAGTAATGAAGATACTTGAGAACACAGAATATTAGATCTGAATTAAGGTTTACTTAATTAAAGGTATTAGAAGGGATGACAGACCATGTTAGAGGTAAATGGGACAATGCCTCACCATTGACCTTCACAAGCTAGGGGTGCTGGCTGCTGGTCAGCCCTGCTTGCTACAGAATGCCTAGCTCTCTCCCTTCTGTGAGCTAGTCCTGGCCAATTTCCTTCTCATTCTCACGATGTCATATTTGACTGAACCCCCAGACCCCATCACACCAACATTTCACAACACTAAGACTTTCCTGTCTTAAGCAAGATTCACTCCACTTGGCTTGTAGCGATGCCCATGAAATGTTGTCAAATCACAGTCTCTCAGAACTGGAAGGAACCTCAGAGACATCTGCTACTCTGGCCCATACTTGGCCAAGGACATTCTCTCCAACCTACACAGCAAGCGGTTGACCAAGCAACCCATGCCTGAAGGCTTCAGGGAGGCAGGGATTACACTGCTTCTAGACTCTTCCCCACCTCATGGTATTGTCTACAATGCGACTCTCCTTCTATTTTAGTCATCTGGAGGCATAGGGGATTCCTGAACAGGGGGGTCCTTGTTTTCTGTCCCCTTAGCATGTGAACTTCATGTGAGATTTTCCTTCTTTGTCCTTGTAAATGCAGTACCTTACACTGTAATTGACTCGAATTATGTCTTCAATATTCTTGTTGTTTGGTTGATTAGACTTGAGTTCTAGATGTGGTTCTTGTTGTTGGGGGTGATCAGTTTAAGTTAATCAATAAATCAGTCAACCCACAAGCATCAATTAAATGCCTGATATATGTTAGTTAGTTGCAAGGGGTTATTTGTGCAGAGGGGAAAAATGTTAAACAGTCTCAGTTCTCAAGGAACTTACATCCTGTCAAAGGAAATGATCTGTATATAGATAAGCATATGCAAAATACATAGATGTTTAAAAAAATGCAATTTCAGGGCCGGGGAAGAAGGCACCAGTAGCTTAACTAGCGGGCAGCCTTTTGGCATATGGGTTGGTCAGTAGATTTCCTCCTCTTTGTCCTCCAGACTGGTGACCCTTGATCAGGATGTTTGAAAGCCTCTCCCTACATTCTGGGGACAAAGGCTCACAGGTCAGATACTTAGAGCTGGAAAGGACCTCAGAAGTCAGCTAACTCGAACTTCTTATTTCATAGAGGAGGAAATGGAGGCCTGGATGAGTAGAGACAAAGGACCCCCAGATAACAAGGGGCAGGGCTACAGTTTGAACCCAGGTCTCCTGACTTCAGAGGACTTGTGCCACATCCCCATTGATGCTGTGTTTAGAAGACAAAAGACAGCTCCTGATGAGGCCTCAGCAATTGGGGCTGATATCAAGAAGAATGAGTAGCTTTGAGAAGATAGAATTGCTTAGGAGGAGCTAACCATTGTGTTGGCCTGATGATGAAGAGTCTTTGTGGAGGACCTGGCTACTTTTTACCCTTTGCTCTGGAATGAAGGATGTGGGAAAGGAAGAAAGGAGGAAAGAAAGAAAGAAGGGAAGGAAGGAAGGAAGAAAGGAAGAAAGAAAGAAAGAAAGAAAGAAAGAAAGAAAGAAAGAAAGAAAGAAAGAAAGAAAGAAGGGAAGGAAGGAAGGAAAAGAAAGAAAGAATGAAAGGAAGAAGGAAAGAAAGGAAGAAGGAAAGAAAGAAAAGAGAAAGAAAAAAAGAAAGAAATCAAGGAAGGAAGAAAGAAAGGAAGGAAGGAAAGAAGTAAGGAAGAAAGAAAGAGACAAAAGAAAGGAAGGAAAAAAGAAAGAGAAAAGTAAAGGAAATGAATGAAGGAGGGAGGGAAGAAGGAAAAAAGAAGGAAGGAAAAGAGAAAGGAAGGAAGAGAAAAATACACAGAGAAAGAGAGAGACAGTGATACAGAGACAGATTAAAGGAGAGATACTGAGACTAAGACCAAGACAGAGATAGAGGGATGGGAGAATGAGGGGAAGGTCAAAGTGGGACATGGTGATAGAGAGGTGGTTTCAAAGTCAGGAAGACATGGTGCAGGTCCTGACGGACACGTGCTGGTTGTCATCCTGAGAAAGTCACTCAACCTCTCAATCAAAACTCCTGAGTGAATCAGATTAAAGTGTAATTGGGAAATGTTTAACAAAATAAATAAAAATGCAACATAGATAATGCTAATTTGTGGTTTTCTAAGCCAATAAGTGGCCCACAGGGGTCTATTTTTATTTAACTTTGCACACTTTAAGCAGCTGTCTTAGGCCCTGCCTTGGCCACCTGGGAATTCCCTGTGCCAGTGAAAGCTCAGTTCTGGCCCTGGACTATCCAGTCCAGTTCTTGTTACACACTGAATGCCTGGTAACCATTTCTTGAAGCAATGGTACATATTCATTCTGGTCAGAAAAGTTGGCCTATGTTTCTCATGGGCAACAAGCATGGCTGGGCTTGAGTCCCTGCTACAGATGTGCAGGCACAGAATTAAAACCAATCCCAATGAAACTGTGGTGTGTCTTGAAGAGCAGCATTTTGCAGGCTGTGCCGGTGAAGTCTGGAAGCTTTCTCTTCCTCCTCATATTCCTTTTTTCTCTTAGTGCTGTGTGAGCCAGAGACTTGTTAGATGGATTCTAGGGGTCAGGAGGTTGTGTTTGTCCTGATCTATATTGATCTTTGGGCACAGGTAGAGGAACACAGACAACTTGAGAAGCCCCCCATTAGCTCTCTAACGGAGCAAGGGGAAGACCATCTCCAGCAGGCACTTTGGCTCCCCAGTCACTGTGGCCCCTACTCCCAGAAGCCTCTCAGCTTCTCCCACTTAGAGTGAATTCTAAATAATGGCCCTGGCTTAGGTCTGATCAGGTCCATCCTTTCAGCATCTCTGTGCAGTGAGGTCATGAGGAGCAGGGACTTTAATCCTTTGGCAGGGAGTGGAGGTGGAGGGGGGAGACAGGAAGGGGGATGTTGCCCAAGCAAGACAAGAGTCAGGAGGGAAGCAGGAGAGGAACGTTAACATCCCTGGGATTTGAATGATTCCCTTAAATGGGCCTTTCTCCTCTTGGCAAGTCACACCGTAAGCATCCAGTCTCAATTTAGGAAGGAGAGGCAAGGCAAGGAAAGCCGGCTCAATTGCTAATTACTCTGTAAGTTAGAAGTTCTAAAGTATGGCCTGGCAACAGTGGCATGGACCTGGGAACAGGAGGGCTTGGGCTGTTTAGTGGAAGAATTCTTGCCTGCCACCTGGGACACTAGGGTCCAATTCCCACCCATGCCTTTGAGATCAGAGACTGCTCTGATCTAAGAGCCTGGGTTCAAATCCCACCTTGGACACTTATTAGTTGTGTGAGTGTGGGCAAGTCATATCACTTCTGTATCTGTAAAATGAAAGGTTTGTACTCAGTGCTCATCTCAGTGGCATCAGCCATCCAGCTTCCAATCTATGACCCCATAAACAGAGAACATAGAATGTCAGAAACTGAGAAAGTAGAACCAAGAAAATAACGTTACAGATTTGGGAGGGGTGTAGGACAGAGAATAGAGTCAGAGTTGCGAGGAACCTTAGAACACAGAACATAGTGTTAGAGAAGGGTAGGATCTTAGCACAGAAGATTTCAGAACCACAAGTGACCTAAGAGTATAAAACATAGGTTGGCCAGGCTGGAAGACACCCTAAGATCATTTAGTCTGACTTCTCTGTTATAAAGGTGAGGACTCTTTTGCCCAAAGGAGGAGCTGAGCTTCCCTGAGGTCCCTGGGGTCACACCAGAAATTAGTGGGAGAGCTCTACCTGGAACCTGTCTCCAAGTTCCTGGTCCAGCACATTTCCTAGTCAGTGTATCAGAGTGGGAGGAGCCTGGCCAGGGAGTCCTGGGTCAGCCACACTGTGAGGTCACGAATATTGAGTAACTTACCTTCTCTGGGCCTCCATTTCTCAGTTTCTCCTCCTCCTCCTTTTCCTCCTCCTCCTCCTCCATTTATGTGGCACTTGATGTATCTATGTGGATAGAATACCAGGTCAAGAGTCAGGAAGACCTGAGTTCAAATCTGGCCTTAGACAATTATTAGCTACCTAGGCAAGTTACTTGATCTTGCTTGCCTCAGTTTCCACATCTGTAAAATGAGCTGGAGAAGGAAATGTCAATCTACTCCTTTCTTTGCCAAGAAAAAACCCAAACTGGGTGGTTTAACATTTGCAAGACTCTTTACAAATATTCTCTTATTTGATCCTCAATTTTACAGTTGGAGAAACTGAGGCAGCGAGGTCAGTTGACCTGTCCAAGGTCACATGGCTAGTAAATGTCTGAGGCTAGACTTAAATGTGGGCCTTTCTGATTCCAAGTCTGGTTCAACATCATGCTGACTTTGTAGCCTATAAGGGAGGATGCTAGATCAGATAATGTATCTGAAGTCTGTTCTAGCTCCAGCTCTCAATGTTCTATGTTCTAAAGGCTCCTGCAGTTTTGAAATTCTATACTACACATTCTAAGATTGCTTCTAACAAAGATATTCCATGTTCTATGTTTTAAAGTCATTCAAGCTCGAACATGATACATTCCCAAGAGGCTCCCTACTCTGATACACTGTACTCTATGCATCTACCTGGAGATTTTCTTGGGCTGCTTTGTTTTGGTCAAAACAACAGGAACAGTAGAAGCAGCAGCAACAAAAGCATCTCGTGTTTCCTTTTCTCATCGTTAGAAGAAGGTAGAGGTGTCAGCCTGTGAAGAGGGCACTGAAGTGACCTAGAGGAGCATGGGCTTGGGCACAATGGACCTGATGGCCAGGGAGGGACTCAGCACATTGGGCTGACTGACCAGAGAGGGGCAGGGAGATACCAGGCAGGTTCTGCTACCTTCATCTGCCATGGCTTTAAATGCGTGATCCAATAAACAGAGAACATAGGATGTCAGCCACTGAAGGAACCCAAGGTTTTCCCTTGGGAGGATTTTGCAATTCAATGAATGCAGAAGCATGTATTGTCCTGAGGTAAGAAGGATAACCAGAGAATGGCTGCCACATAGAACCTATGGAGAAAGATGAGAACGAGCGAAAAAGTTCTTATTATTTATTAAGTCCTTACTACATGCTGGGCTTTCTTCCAGCTGCTAAAGATATAAAAAGCAAAAGCGAGACAGTCTCTGCCCTTAAGGAATTTATATTAATAATCGTTAACATTTATATAGGCAGCTGGATGGTACAGTGGACAGAGCCCTGGGTCTGGAGGCAGGAACACTGGAGTGCAAATCCTGTCTCTGACATTTCCTATCTGTGTGACTCTGGCCAGGTCACTGAACCTTTGTCTCAGTTTCCTCAATTGTAAATAAAATCCAGATAATCAAAGCACTCATCTTCTAGGGTTGTTACTGGGATAAAAAGAGATAATATTTCCAAAGTGCTTTGCAAATCTTAAAGCACTATGTAAATCCTAGCTAACACAGAGGATTAGTAATAGATAATGAACTTAATATACATACATAAGAACAAAAGCCAGTCCTCTAAAGAAGTGGTCACAGGATATGAAAATAGTTCTTAAAAGGACTGCTAAGCATTAGCACACATCAGAAATAATAGAGCTCAGAGTAGTGGCTAGAGAGCAGTGCCTGAAGCCGGTAAGACCTGGGGTCAGTCCAATCCTGTTTGTGCAACCCTGAGGAAAAAATTTCCCTCCCATTGATCATATCAACTGTCTAAGCCTTTGGTTGTTCAGTCATTTTCAGTCGTATTTGACTGACTTCCTGACCCCGTTTGGGGTTTTCTTGGCAGAGATAATGGAGGGGTTTGCCTTTTCCTTCTCCAGCTCATTTTACATGTGGGGAAACTGAGGCACATAGGGTGAAGTGACTTTCCCAGGGTCATACAGCTAGGAAGTGTCTGAGGCCAGATTTGAACTCGTGAAGATGAGTCTTTCTGACTACAGGCCCTTTACTCTATTCACTGCATCATTTAGCTGCCCAGACTTCCAACCTTGGAGTTATTTCTAATTTTTCATTTCCTTCATCACCATCCCCATATCAAATCAATTTTCCCTATATGATATCTCTCAAATCCAGGCCCTCCTCTCCACTCATTTAGTCATCACCCTGGTTCAGGTCCCCATCACCTCATTGCTGGTCTATTGCGAGCTTCCTTATTGTCTCTAGTCTCTCCCCACTCCAATACATCCTCTCCTCATCTGCCAGTGTGCTATTACCAAAATGCAAGCCTCATTATGCCCCTGTTCTCCCAGATAATCCTCAGCAGCTCCCTATAGTCTCTAGCATAAAGTACAAGGTCTCATTCTTAACCATGAGTCTCCAGCCCACCTTCTCAATTACCCTTGGCATTATATCCTTTCACATATTCTACTTTTTAGCCAAGGAAGATTACTAATTGTTCCCAGAAATTAAAATTCCCAGCCAGATGAAGGGGATTGCTCAGGGTCACACAGTTAGTAAGTGTCTGAAGCAGGATTTGAACTCAGGTCTTGACTCTAGTCTTGGACTTTATTCACTGAGCCACCCAGCTGCCCACTCAACCTACTGCATTAGTGATCACATTCATCATAAAACTTTCAGCCAATAAAAAAGGCTCGCATTTATATAGTGCTTAAAGGTTTACAAAATCATTTTATATGTGCTGTCTCATTTGATGCTGACAAGCACCGCATGGCACAGGTTCTTTTACTAGTCCCATTTGCAGATGAGATGGCTGAGATAGAAAGGTCAGGTCATTTGCCCCAGGTCACATGGTTAGGAAGAGTCTGAGGCTGGGTCTGAACTCACATCTTTGTGAATCCAAGTCCAGCACTCTACCTACTAGATACCATCTAGCTGTCTAGAAAGAGGAATTTAAAAAAAAAAAGCTAAAAATTAAATATTAACTCATATTAATAATAATATAATTATTTAACTGAGTATAAATAAAATAAGTCATATCTGATACTAGACTCAACAGGGTAGTTGGATGGCTCAATGTATGGAGCACTGGGCTTAGAATCAGGAAGAATCATTTTTATGAATTCAAATCTGGCCTCAGATACTTACTAGCTGTGTGACCCTGGACAAATCACTTAACCGTGTTTGCCTCAGTTTTCTCATCTGTAAAATGAGCTGGAGAAGGAAATGGCAAACTCCCCCAGTCTCTTTGTCAAGGAAACCCCAACATGGAGTCATGGAGAGTTAGACACCACAATGACCCAACAATAGCAATGGATTCACTAGGGTTGCCGTTAAAGTTTATAGAGTAAAAGAGTGACATGGGCACATCTACCCTTTGCCACCTCTGTGGAGGAGGGATCACAGAGATTTGAGCCAGGGATACCAATTAAGAAGTGATTGAAATAACTCCTGTCCACACTTGGTGCTTCCATTCTCTTTCCTCTCTCCCTCTTTCCTTAATTCTTTTTTTTTTTTTTTGGTTAGTCATAATCTTTATTTCTTTTTAACTTTTTCGTCTTTATTAATTTGTTTGTTTACTTTTTAGTTTACAAGATTCAGTTCCACAATTCCTTGAGTTTCAAATTTTCTCCCCCTCCTTCCCCTCCCTTCCCCCTCCCCCCATGGTGGCATACAATCAAGTATACAATCTGCAAATACTTTCACATTATCTCCATAATTCTTTGTAGTCTGGCTTCCAAAGTCAAACTGTTCTCTCCAAAATGCCTGATGATCTCTCCAATGGTCTTGAGCTCTCTATGGTCTTTGACAATGACAAATTCCCTGTGCTCCTGTATACCCTTTCTGCTCTAGGGTTTCATGACTGCTCCTTCCTGGTTCCCCTCCTACCCATCTGACTGCTCTGTCTCCTTTGTTGAATCTTCCTCCAGTCTCTAAACAAAACACTCCATCCCTCATCTCAACCACATTCTGTGACTGCTTTTCCATTTATGGAATGCTCTCCCTTCTCCTCTCTGCCTCTAGGATTCCCTGGTTTCCTTCAAGTTCCTTCTAAAATCAATCCTTCTCCGGGAAGCCTTTCCCAATTCCCCTTATTTCCAGTGCCTTCCCTTTTTTGATTATTTTCTATTTATCACGTGCACAGCTTGTTTGTAGGTAGTTGTGAGCTCCCTTGAGGCCACGGGACTGTCTTTTTCCTTTCTTTAGGTCCCTGGTGCTTGGCACAGTGCCTAGTACATAGTGAATATTTTATAGATGCATATTTGCTGATTTATTCATTGACTGACTTGTCTACTATGTCTATGCCTATCTTATGTGTACTTATTGTGTCTCTTTCCTAAGAAACTGACCTCCTTGAGGGTAAGGGTTGCTTCTATTTTCCTCTGTCTCCCGTTGCTTAGCCCAGTGTCTGGCATACAGCAGATGCTTAAGAAATGCTTGTTGTTGCTTGACTGATCAGAACACAGAAGACAAATACAGGGTAACTCTGCCATTGTCTAGATGCACAACCCTGGGTGAGACCCTGAGGATTCAGAGGTAGAGAGGATCTGGGTCAGCTCAGTTAATCCTCTCATTTGATGAATGAAGCAGGAAAAGAAGTGATTTATGCAGTGAGCTTGTGGTGAAAGGCAGAGTTTGAACCCAGATCTCCTAGATGCATGTTTCCCACTGCTGTTTGTGCCCTTCTGGGGTCCCTTACTTTGGGACAACATCATGAGAGAGTTGAAAAGATTTTGGAATCAGAGCCAAAAGACCCAAATCCAGTTTTGTGTCTTTCACTTTCTGGCTGGAGGTTCTAAGTGTCTAGTTTGCCTTGGCATCCTCATGTGTAGAATAAACATTCCTCACCTGACTTATTGACGACGACTGAGTGAGCGGTTGGTCCCACAAGGAGAGAGGATGCAGAGGTGAAATATTCTATTTAAGGAGAAAGGAGATTTGGCCACTAGTGAGAGTGAGGAACACAATCTGGGGGAGTCTCCAGGAGAATCACCTGGACCCTGCTAAGCTGGGGTAACGAGGAGAATGGTACTCTGCCTTTGACAGACAGAAAGAGCTTGGCGCTGCGGATAGGGTGCCCAGCTTGGAGCCAAACAGATCTGGATTGAAAGCCTACTTAGATACTAGCTGTATGATTCTGGCTAAGCCACTTGCCCAGATCCCTGTGTGACTCGATTTCCTCATCTATAAAACGGGGAGGACAAACCTGATGTGTGTTCCAATGACCCTATGTCAAGTCTGAAAGATGAATGGGCTTGGGAGAGGGAGAGATGTGAGGACATGAAATCTGTGGTGCAAGTCACATCCTGTCCACACCTGCTCATTCTTTCTTACTCTGTCCCTACACATAAGGAAAGGTGTGGAGGAGGGGCTGTCCCAGAACTCAGAGGCAGCAGAGGGATCCCTCACAAGGTGAGGGGAGAGAGGGAGTGGGTTTGGGGGGCAGAGTTCATTTTCCCGATTTGTACAGGTGGTCTGGTGGAGGTTAGGCTTTTAACTTTCCTGAGGGTAGAAAGGGAGTGGTTGAAAGGATGGTATAGGGTAGTGAGTTTGTATTGGAGACAAAGCCCCATAGGTTGTTAGCGGAAGGGTAGAATGTGGCCAGTCTTTCCTCTCTGCAATTGGCAGTCATGCCATTGCCCTCAGATTGGAGACCCATGTTCTAAACAATCTAACTGTGCCCTTCTCGACCCCAGGAGGCTTGCCTGGGTCTGAGTCTGCCTGCTGTTCTCTGAATAAAGCAAGCAGCCCCCACACAACAAAGTTGGCCTGTCTAATTATCAGCTAGTGGCTGGTAACTGTTCTTCCCCTTCCTTAAATATCCCAGCTACTGCTGCCTCTGCAAGACTCTGGGATGAAAGCACATTTGTGTGAGATGAATTTCACCTGGTTCCCAGGTCCCTGTGGGACTTCCCTAATTATAGTGCTAATATCAACATGCTTTTCCCTCACCCACTCTACATCAACCACCAAATTATGGCTGGTGGCTGCAGTCATCAAGGCATACCCAGCAGCTTGCCTCCTCTCTGACACCTCTGAGTAACCCAATGAAAAAGTCATTGCAATTAAGCCTTCCTGGCATTAGCTTCTCTTGCTGCATAAACGGTGAGAGCTGCAGAGGGAACAGATATTCCATGCAGGGAATGGCAATATTGGCAATGCTCCTGCCTTCCCAGATCCACAGTACCCCAAGTAACTTACACCAGCGTTAGCTTGCTTTAGGAGGAAAAAAGATGGAAACAAAAAAATATTATTAACTACCTTTTTTTTTTACATAGAATTGTTGGTTTTTGGGCTATTGGTAGTCAACTTTCTGCTTACCAAACAACTGGTGGTGCAGTTGGAAGGGTGTTGGACCAAAAGTCAGGAAAACCTGAGTTCAATCTATCCTAAGACCCTTATGAGCTATGTGACCAAGGGAAAGTTATGTAAGTGTTGTTTGCTCATCTGTAAAATGGGAATAATCATAGTACCTATCTTCTGGGGCTATCAGGTTACAAAGAGATCATATTTATGAAGTACTTTGTAAATCCTGAAGAGCTATGTAAATGGTTTTCCTTCTGTTCTCTTCCCTTCCCTTCCCCTCCCCTTAGAAAGTCACTTTAGGGAAATATTCTTTTAGGAATTCATGTAGTGCATAAGAGACTGAACTGGTCAGCCTCTGGATTCTTTCAATTCTATTCATTAAAGCTAACCACATGTCTCATCCCTCCCCCCTCCCCCTTTCCTTAACCTTTCTAATATATTACTACTTTCCAAAAATTCTATAGTGCAGCCATAGTGTCCAGCTTGCTATTTCTCAACCACCCTTCTTTTCTGACTCACCCTTCTCCTATCTCTTAATTGATCCATCATTAAACATTTAGTAAGTACCTACTATGTGTCAAGCACTGTGCTGGGGATACAGAGAGACAAAAGACAGTCCTTGCCCTCAAGGATCTTATAGGGGAGACAATATACAAATATATACAAAGGTGTGAGGTGTGGGGATCTGCACCTGGGTGGGGGTGGTGTCATAGGAGATAAGGGTGTGTTCAAGAGATGTTGGCCCGGATAAAGTCAATAGGTCTTGATGACAGCTTGGATATGGGAGGTGAGAGGGAGAGAGAAGCATAGGGCTTCTGGGCTGAGACCCCAGTTACTAGGACGGTGGCATTGCCCCATACAGTAAGAAAGAAGAGTTTAGGAGGAAAGAGAATGACTTCTGTTTCTTATGGTTCAAAGAGTGTTCTCCCAGAAAGTTGATCCCTCCACATTTCTGTCTCTGGAAATTCCTGATTTTCTGTGACTCACCTCAAGAACCACTTTCTCCATGAACACTTTTCCGTATACCCCACTAGTAGTGTCCTTGCTCTACACAACTGTCTCACATTAAATATGTAACATGCAGATATCCTGGCCCTTGTAAAACGTAAGCCTCTTTGAGAGCAGGAACCGTTTCACTATTGTCTTCACAATCCCCGCACAGGCAGAGTACTTGGCACATAGTAGGTGTTTAATGAATACTTGCTGATTGATTGTAAGTGGAAAGGTAAGACTGTTATTGGCCTGAGATAAGTTGATGGCAGCTGTTTAAGGAGATGAACCAGTCCACTTTTCCATTTCATTTCTGGCATTGTGATTTGGGGATGTTCAATAGGTCAGATTCTGCTGGATGAACAAGGCATTTTAGAGGTGAAAGATGGGACCTTCATTGTCTACATGTGATCATCATGACAAATCAGTGCCATGGGATTACACATCCAGAACCTAGAACCACTTGGATTTTTCATTCTTGGAGCAAGCTCGCCATTCTGGGTCAGTCTTTACCTTGGAACTCACTCTCATTCACACAAATTAGCCTCTGGCAGCCCAACCACAGAGGGAACTAGGAACTAGTTTTTGGAGCTAGGGAAGCTAATTCTCATGCCCAAGGCTATGGAAATCCTGGCCCAGTGCATGGGCACTCTTTGAAGTCCACCCCAGCTCTTGAAGCTAAGCAAAGCGTGCCCTCTGGGGAAATGGGATCCTCCCAAACAGAAAAACACCAGATCAGATGGACTACACCCACATTTCCTTAGGTGTGTCCTCTCAAAGGGAATTTCAGAACTGGAATTCTCAGCCCTTGTCATCTTAAAAGTGATTTCATTCTTCTCACAGATTTTCTTGGGTGTGGAATTGGTGAGGGAGGTGGGGGTACGTGTGTTTAATTTCTCTATTAATCAAATTTCTCTAAGAATTCTGGAGTCAGGAGAGAAAGTCGGTCTCACCATGTCAACCACCCCCCCCTCAATAAACCCCAAATGACTCCCTTTTACCCCTAAGGAAAAAAAATCTAAAATCCTCTCTGTCTTTGACATCGAAGGCTCTTTATAACTTGACCCCTTCCCTTCTTGTCTCCTTGATGCTGTATTCGATACAAAGACCCTAACCCAAATTGACTACTCGGAGACCTCAAAGTGAAGGTAGAAAGTTTTATTACAATCTCGCGAGAAGCAGGAGGTCCAGTCACTGGAATTATGCCCAGAGAGAGGAGGCCGAGGTTCAGAAGCAAAAACAGGGCTAAATAAGCATAAGACCACTCACCCCTCCCACCCCTCCATAAGCTACTGTCTATGCAAAGCTTTACTTAGGATTGGCTGTTGTGGTTACTTGTCCTAATATGGTACATGGGGTGATGCTGGGCTGCCTAGAGGTAAAAATGAAAACAGCTTATGCAGGTGGATATCTTAAGTTTCATTTCTCTTAAATCATGTGATTTCTGGGAAAACGAAACTTAGGACTAAGGCTTCTAATGCTCTAGTGAACAGTCTGAGAAACCACACACCATATCCCATACCCTGCTTTCTCCACACTGGATGGTACTGCCATGTTTGCCTTCCTCTGTTCACCTCGCACCTGTACGTTGGCTGACCCTAAGACTGTAATTCTTTTTCCCTTGACCTACCTCTTGGAATTCCCATCTTGTTTGTTTTGAAGTCTCAAGTGCCTCCTTTTGTGCCAGGCCTAATCTGGTTCCCACGTCTGGGTTCTCTTTCCTAAGTTCTTCACTTCAAAGTTAATCAAAACCTAGAACCTTCCTTTCCAGTCTTCCTCTGCATTCAAGGATACCTTGCATCCGATTGATTCATATGTTCTGCCTACATAGGCATATGTGGTTTCCCTCCTTAGTATGTCCAAGGACTACTTCCCTTCTGTCTTAGTATTCTTAGAATCTTGTATATAGTTTTTGATGTGCTGGTAATTAAAAAATATTTGTGTAACAACACTCAGAATACTGACCAACAAGCAACAATAACAAAACTTCTGGCAGGTGTAGCAGCAAGCACCCCAAGCATCCTCAGGGTTTGCTGCTAATTCAGGTTCTTGGATCTGCTTTGTTAAAGGAAAGCAACTCAAAATGGGTTAACAAGCTTACTTTAATCAGTCAGACATATATCGTTTACCTTGTTCAGGGGAAAAGGTCAGCACCCCGAACTTCAAAGTATACAGACAGAATTATCAAGACATTAACAGATCAAGTAGACAGATTTCCAAACTGTCCAACCATGACATCCATACCCAGTCAACATCTGGGTTTCCACATCTGGGTTTTTCAAAGCCGGGGGGGCTCTGGACAATGGCTTCCCAGAATCCAGATCAAATCACAGAACACTTCTCAAAGTGAGCGCCCAAAACAAAGCCTCACATCAGGGCTTATATAGCCTTCTCCTGGCTCAGAGAATGTAACAACCTTATTGAGCCACTGGCCAATCAAAAAGTATCTACTGAAAAACAAGCCTCCCACTCCAGGCTTCAGGTGCACTTTAGCCTAGGGGCAGGGAAGATCTTCCAAATTTGCATTCCGATTACAGCAGGTTGGTCTTTAAAAATCATAAGAGTAAACAATTCACAGCCCATTTCACATTGACCTTGACCCTGCACTTTCTGCCTCCAGGTCCCTATCTTCTGGGCTGGCTGGTCAGGTAGAAGGGCTTCTCCTCCTGTTGGTGGCTGTTTTCTCCTAGAAGGACACTTGTAAGAGGTGGCACCCACAAGGAAGCCAGACCAGCTGAGGGCATCAGGACCTCTCAGACTCACAAAGTTGCTCCAAGACTGGACAGACACACACAGACACACCAAAACAAAAAAGGCAGCCAGGAATGCAGATTAATGCTTGCCTTGGCCATTCCCTGCTCAGGCCATAAGGGAGCAGCCACCATTGCTGCTGGCATGGGTGAGGGCATCCTTCCCTTACCCTTCACAGGAAGTCTATGAACAGGCTCCAGGAATTCTCACATGCTTGGCAGGTGGGAGGAGAGAGAACCTCACAGCAGAGAGTCCATCCTTTGGAGTTCTACTGAGTGGGATTCTTTTTCTAGCTCAGTGATCAGTTATCAATAACAGCTTTGATACTGTAGCCCAGACTCTCATGGGAGAGGACCCAGGAACCTCACTTTCCAATGTTTGCTTTGTCACCTCCAAATACCAAATTGTTCAGCACTGAGCCAGGACATAAAAGGACTACCGCAAAGGATTAGGGCAAATAAGTCACTCACATGGGTGAGATCTGCACATTCTCCATCAGTGCACTCTAGCCAGAGCCCATGAGCTGAGCTGTCCTCTGCTTGTGCCCATTAGATGTGTTTGCTTGATTATCCCACCTCTGTCCAAAGCATTGGTGCTTCTAGTATCAATCTAAAGAGAGGTCCTTCAGTCTTTATTTCATAGGATCAGGAAACGATTGTATAAGAGCTTGTCATCATCCGTTCTCAAAGAAGAACCAAAATGACCTCACTCTGCCAGAGTCAAGACTCAATGTGTCTGACTGTGGCTGATCAGACCAACATGAGCTCAGAATGCTCTCCCACAGGTCAGGCATAAATAGTCCGTGTGCACGTTTGGGCTGGATTCCCCAAATCTGTGCATCCTCTGTTTCCTCTGAGCTGTCTCAGTTCTGCCTTGCTCATGGAGCACAGAACCTTCTCTGATGTGGGCACTCCTTGCTGAATGATTCTGTGCCAGTGTATTCCATGCCCCACAATCAATTCCAAAGTTCTTAAGAGAAACCTTGAGAGTCTCCTTGTATCACGTCTTCTGACCACCATGCAAGCACTTGCTTTGTGTGAGTTCTCCATAAAATAGTCTTTTTGGCAAGTGTATATTTGACATTTAAGCATTATGACCAGCAAATCATAGTTGTGCTCTCTGCAGCAGAGTTTGAATGCTTGTCAGTTTAACTTGAGAAAGGACCTCAGTGTCTGGTGCCTTATTCTGCCAGGTGATCTTCAGAATCTTCCTAAGACAATCCCAATGGAGGTGATTCAGTTTCCTGGCCTGGCGCTGGTAGACTGCCCAGCTTTCACAGCCATACAACACTGAGGTCAGCACCATGGCTCTGTGGACCTTCAGTCTGGTAGCCAGTCTAATACCTCTTCACTCCCACACTTTCCTTTGGAGCCTCCCAAACACTGAGCCAGCTCTGGCAACTGCTGTATAAACTTCCTTATCAGTGAGTACATCCTGTATGCTGTCAGGCATACTGTAGTATACTGAACACAAGTATTCTACAGTATACTTGACAGTACAGTGTACCTTATTTACAGCACTCTAAAATTCTCCATTTGCTGTAACCGATGGTTCCATGTACGGGTGGTGTGGTGCTGAGTGGTGGAGAGCCTCTGTTTTCTTGATGTGAACTATGAGGCCAGAATTAACACAAGTAGCAGAGCATCAGTGCATACTGTGTTGCATCTCAGCCCCAGAGGTTGCATTGATGCAGAGATGCACAATCATCTATGAACAAAAAATCACGCACCAACACTCCATCCACTTTAGTCTTGGCTTGTAGCCTATTCAAGCTGAAGAATTTACCAGTATTAGAGCCAGAAGGGATCCCATGTACCTTTTATACCAAAACCTATCATTTATAGTTAAGTGAATCGAGGCACAGGAAGGCTAAGCATCCACCCCAAAGTCACATGGGTATTAAGAGTATGATACAGAATCTGAACACAGGTCCTCATATTTCAAAGCCTGGACCCTCCCCATGCAACATTCTGCAGAGATATAGAACTCCTCTTTACTCATCCTCTGTCCTGCTCCCTGCTCCCTCCTTCCTGGAGCAGCCCATTACACTTTTCAGTTATTTCTGATTTCTAGGAACACCCTCCTTAAGATGAGCCAAAGTCTGTCTTTCTGTATCTCCCACCCATTTCTTGGAGTTCCTCCCTCTGTGGCAGGGCAGAACTTGTCTTATTCATTTTCCTACACAGCAAGAGAACTCATATTTAAAGATGCCAGACTTGCGCCTTCGTGTCTTCTCTCCTCCAGGGAAAATGTCTTCAATTCCTGCCACCATTCTTTGGACAGTTTTGATTTCAAGCTTTTTTGCCATCCTGGTCACCTGGTCATCACCCGATGACGCAGCTCATTGATGCCCCTTCTAAAATGTGGTTTCCCCAACCATAGGAGAAAGAAGGCTCGCTGGGCAAGGGGGTTGATTTCCTTTTGCCCAAACTTGGTATAGAATTTTCTGCCTCTGGGTGTTAATACATGATGTTCTCCATACTTGGAAGGCATTCCCTTTGCTTCTTAAAGTCCTTAGTGTTCTTCAAGGCTAATCTTAGATCTTATCTCTTACAGGAAGCCTTTCCAGATTTCACTGGTCATGCTCATATAAAGCATATTGAGCTATCTTTATCTATCTATCTATCTATCTATCTATCTATCTATCTATCTATCTATCTATCTATCTATCTATCATCTATCTATCCATCCATCCATCCATCCATCCATCCATGTATCTGTGTATCTATGTATCTATCATCTACCTACTTTCATCTCATATCTACACATACCTCTATCTCTATTGATCTATCAGGTATCTATTGCTCTATTGTCCCTCTATTTCTTATCTCTCCTCTATGTCTGGGGTGGGAGGGTAGGGATTGCTAGGTGGTGCAATGGATAGAGTGCCCAGCCTGGAGTCAAGAAGACTCCTCTTCCTGAGTTCCAAGCTGGCCTCAAACACTTCCTAGCTCTTAGACCCTGAGCAAGTCATTTCACCCTGTTTCCCTCAGTTTCCTCATCCATAAAATGAGCTGGAGAAGGAAATGGGAAATCCCTCCAGCATCTCTGCTAAGGAAACCCCAAATAGGGTCATAGAGTTGGACACGCCTGAAATGACTGAACAACAATGTCTACATCTATCTATTGTCTATTTTTCTGTCCATCTATCTATGCCTATGGCACTGAGATGTAACCAGGGTCACTCGGCTAGTCTATGGAAGAGAAAGACCTTGCTGGCCATAACCTGCCTACCCACAACACCACACTGAAACTCCCTAAAGCTTTTATTTGCTAAGAAGGCAGGATCTCTCTGTACTGATGATGTCACAGACATGGTTAACAAAACAAAAAACAAAAACCAGAAACTCCTCACCACCGATACTACACTTATAAGTGCATGTGCATATACACCCATTTACATACACATATGCACAAAATATTTGAGCAAAAACTAGACTAGTGTCAAGTACCTTGCCATCTCCTGGTGGGTTTAACTGCCTAATATGGGACCCAGTGAGTATTCATGCATACACACACACACACACACACACTCACAAGCTGCCTGTGTGCACACTTGATGAATCTGGGTGGATATTCCCCAGAGGCAGAGAGCAGTGGCCAGTCCAGCTCCTTTCTGTCTTCTCCTTCCACCCAGCTGGAGAGGGGTGTAGCCAAAGCGTTGGAAGCCCTTGCTCTTGGGGGGTGGGGGTGGGATGTGGTCTGTTTTTCGATCATCCCTCCCTCATTTCTATTCTCCCCCTCTTTCCTCTGGAGATGCAATCAGTCACATTGAGGCATAGCAATTCACTTGCTTCTTAGCCTAGGACCAACATCATAACCCTCAGGTCCATTTGGTTCCTTGGTTTGTTCTCTTTATATTAGACAAAAATGTCATAATATAGTCAACAACAATAAACATTTATATAAAGTACTTATATGTATGTATATACTTACATAAAGTACCAAGTACTTACCAAACACTGCCTAAACACTGGGGATCCAGAAATAAGCAAAAAGTAAAAAAAAAGTCCCTGCCCTCAAGGAGCTTATACTCTAATGGGGAATGATAACCAGTAAAAGGCATTGAGGAAGTGGGTGGAGGAGGTACCCAATGGTGGCTTAAGGTCAGAGGACTGAGCTGGTCTGAGCCCTACCCCCATACGGAGATTCTAGGAAAAACCCAGCAATGGAGAATGAGACCCAGAGGAACCAAGGAAGGAGAAAAAATATTAGCAAAAAGTAGATCAAGTTGTGGAGGACAGAGAGGCCAATACTTATTGATCACCTGGCGTATACAATAGAAGAAGCCAGGCATGATCCACATTTGTCTTTATGTTTGCTATAATGGTAACGAGGATTTGAAGATCTTCCCTGCCCCCTAATAGTTTGAATGTGATCACACGGAACCTGTGATGGGAGAAACTTGCTGAAGGGTGGAGCAGAGCCCACAGGAATCTGGGAGTCAGAGCAGTTAGAGATGGAGGGAGGAGAAGATGCACCCAAGGAGACAGCTAGGCTTCTGAGTGCTGGTTTGTGGGAAGGCTATAGGATGGTGTGGCTATCTGCTGTACTATGGTGCATTAACTTTGTTGCTATGATGGATTCAGTTTCCTGGTGTTGGGATTTGGTTTTCTGATGTCTGAATAAATGTTTTGCTTCTGTTTTCTATATGGAGAGTCTGTTAGTTTTGTGATTGAGAACTATTCTAGTATATTCATAGTCGCCAAATGTAGCATCAATGCAATATTCATAGTTGCTGTCAGTGTTGTGAATTATTGCCTTGGTGCTATACTTCCCCACAACACCTAGATAAGAGACCTTGAAGAAAAGAGGTCTCTATCAGCTGAATAAAAGGGGAGCACAGGACTAACCCATACAAAACAATTGGAAAACAAGCTCTAGTGTACAAAGTATCCTAATTTTTCTGGGGAGACTACTTTGTTCCCCTGTTCATGCAGTCCCTAAGCTGCTTTTGAGTTGCAGAAAATACATATAATTTACAAAATCCTGCGTTCCTTCCTTTATTTGGAGATCAGGTTGAGTGTTCTCTGACTTGAGCCTAAACAGGTGTCCTGGCAGCTGGAAGTCTCAGGAGGCCTCGGGCTAGTCAGATTTCCTGTGGGAAGTCTGAGTATAGGCACTCTGTGATTAAAAGGGAAACAAAACAGTTAACTGTGCGGAAAAGAAAAAGAAATATTGTTTTTTTCTTTTTGTGGTATGTTTCTTTGAGAAAGATCTTATTTCTAAGATATATACAAAACGTACAAATTGATAAAAATAAGAGCCATTTTCCAATTAGCAAATGGTCTAAGGATATGAATATGCAGTTCTAAAAGGAAAACCCAGGTTCTCTATATCTATAGGGAAAAAAAATGCTCCAAAAAGATTAGTTAGGTTCTTTTCTTTATACATTTGCTTTGCAAATATTATCTTATTGTATCGTCACCACAACCTTGAGAACCAGGTTTATTATCTCCATTTTGGAGATTTAGAAATCAAGGCAGGCAAAGGGTAAGTGACTTATCTAGGGTCACTTAGCTGGGATGTGTCTGAGGCCATATTTGAACTCAGATCTTCCTTACTCCAGTATTCTATCTACTATTACACTAAACAGTTTTGAAAGACTTAAAAACTCTGATCTGTGTTAATATCTATATATATGCACATATATGTGTCTATTGTAATACATACATGTATATAAGTTATATATTGTATAAGTTCTAACTTATATTGATAAGCCTCTTAACACAGATGAAAGTACAGCTGAGGTAAAAACAATACCAACACCACATGTACATAATGCTTTAGGTATAGCAATATTCTATATTTACATATCTGTACACATATGTTCATACATGTATGTGCATACATGTGTATTTTTAAAACCAGACCTGTGATGCTATCAGCATAGGACATTTCTGGTCAGGATATGCACACTCATCTCTCTACATGTTCTCTAATTAAAGCCACTCATAACATGTATGCTACTGGATGCCAGGCACTGGTTTTTTTTCTTTGCATTCCTAGGGCCCTCCACATAGTAGACACTTAATGTATACTTTATTGATTGGATTGAACTGGAAAGGAACTTAGACAACATCTAATATTTCATTTTAAAGAATTTTTACATTTTACAACTTTTTTTATAAATTGTAAATTTACAAATTGTAAAATTTGCATTTCATAAAACATCTAAAATTTCATTATACAGAACAGGAAACTGAGACTTCGCCAAGGTCCCATGATTGACACGATGGTAGAGGGTGGAGGCGGGTAACAAACAATACTGAATTTGTGGCCAGAGGACCCGAGTTTGAATCCTAGCTCTACTTCTCAAAAGTGAGGTGTCCTTGGAAAAATCACTTCACCTTGACAGTTCTCAGTTTCCATTTCCCTAAGAAGGAAGGCAGTAGGCTACATGGTTTCTAAGTCACTGGAATCTTTCTGGCTGTAAATCCTGTGCCTTTCATAAAAGGTAGGTCAGGAAGTTGTTGGGCTGCTAGAATTTCCGGACTCCCAGTCCAGGAATCTTTCGCCTGTACCATATTGTTCCTTACTGTCCATGCCTCTTGCTGGCTTCAGGGTTGCTAAGGTTGACTCTCGACCATGGCTTGCCCTCTTTTCCTACTTCAACTTGAGCCTGGGCTTATCTAAGAGGCCATTTTTGTTTTTGCCTTTTTGTTCTGCGAGCTTTGCTTCAGCCCCTCCTCTCCTCTCATCAGCTCTGGCAGGAAGTGGGCTGGGCCCACGAGAAGGGTTCACGCTGGGAAGACAAGTGGCATTTACATTTTAGTCACTCTGAAAACATGCATCTGGGGTCTCCCGTGGAGAGAGTGAGGTGGGGATGCCAAGGAAGAGATTGCCCCATTGGCTGCAGTCACTGGGGAAGAACAGACTGAACAAGGGGAGGTTGCCACTGTTCCTCCTTCCTTGGAACTGCACCAATGCACCTAAGACATGGGAAAGGGGTCAGCTTCTTGTAGGTGACCAGTAGGCTCAGCTGGTTATGGCTAAATGCAAGTCCTTCTGTGAGATCAGTCAAGTACAGAGCACAGCGCCTGTATTCGTTCCCTTCAGTCTACTCATCCAGCTTCAGGCCCACATTCCTTCTCACCTGGACAGTTGCTACAGCCTCCTGTCCGGTGTTCCTGCCTCATTTGTCTCTTCCCCCGACTAAGGCCACGTCTGATGATGTCACGCCCCGGCTCTGGGAGCTGCAGAGAGCCCTGTGCCTGGGCCAGTTTCTAATGAGGTCTATGGCAGGTCTTCCTGTAATGACCATGATCACATTTGGCCCTTTGGATTCTGCTCCTTCCCAGAAATACCATTTGGGACATAGAAACTCTGTCCACTTTGCTTCTGACTCTCCATGACTCAGCTGCCTTCTTACCCTGGGACTTCCCTCAGTACCCAGGACTTTTACAACCTAGAATATTCAGCCACCATGCCAACCCCCTTATCCCACGGGTGATTCCTTCTGGAGACCTCCATCTTGGGGATGGGCCCAGGCCAGGCCAGACAAGCTTCTTCCCCTTCCAGCTAGGCTTCTGACTTTGGACTTCGCCATCACTGACCCTTCCTCCTCCCTTTTCAGTTCCTGGTAATATATTTCCTTTCTCCATTAGAATGTAAGGTCCCCGTGGGCAGGGATTTTCTTTTTTTGCTTGTATTTTTTCCTCAATGCTTCACACCAGGCCTGACACAGTAAGCACTTAAAGGCTTGTGTTCTGTCTGTTACCAATCCTTTTCCTTCCTATCCCAAGCTCCATCCCTCTCACAGATCCTTTGTACAAACATTCACCACAAGACACACCCCCAGCCAATCCCCTTCTTTAAGCTAAAGTGACAGCAGCTCAAGGCAGGCCCTGGTCTCCTGCTTCCTCATCTGTTTACTGTAAAGATGACCTCCTTAGACCCCAATTACTAATCTCTCCCTAATCCATCCTATGTAGAGTTTTTAAAATAATTAACCTAAGATGCAAATCTGATCCCTTCCCAACCCTTTTCTAGAGCCTTCTCCCTAGGCATAAAATCCTTCCTAAATGCTGTTTAGAGGGGGTGAATTCTCAGCCTCTTCTGACTTGCTGAGATGGGTGGAAGCCTCCAGGTGCCGTGAACATTCCCCACCCATTCCTTACTCTCTCCTCCGACTAGGAAAGTCTGGAGCGACCAGCAGGACACCTGGAAGATAAGCAGTATTAAGACACTATAACTGGGCTAAGCAGGGCTTTGCAGCCTGCTGCATGGTGAAGCCACTTATTCTTCCCACATGGAAACTACTTTTATTCCCCAGCTGAAAAATGGCAAAGAAGAGGATGGGAATTAAAATCAAAAAACAAAAGCCACCATCGTCTGAAATAGAAATTATATAGTATGTTCTTCTGTTTTACCCCCTCTTGGCTCCATTCTCCAATCTGATGTTGCTGAAAATCACTCTGTGTCTTTGGGAGTGATTGAGGGCATTGTGTGAATGTACAATAGATTCTGGAAAGGTTTAGATTTTTCTTCTCTCACTTGCATTGGGGTTGGGCTGCTTCTGTCTTTGGAGCCTGAGGCTTCTCCAAAGTTAATGAAAAAGGATATTTGGAAAAGGGATTTTTGAAAGGGCCTGAGGCTCCAGATTGGAGAGTGCAGAAGTTCTGCCTTCCGCTAAATGCCCTTGGCAATATCATTTATCTCCTAGTTAACAGAGAGAAGATAGTAATAATCCCCTACATTTGGATCCCGCCTTGCCTGCTACAAAAATATTTTCTCATCTATTCTTTCTTTCAAGTATTAGAACAGCCTGGGAGGTGCATGGGGGAATGCTGCTGCTGCCCTGGAGCAGATGAGGCAGCTGAGGCCCCAGGGTGAAGAAGTGATTTCTCTTCTTGTCTCTCTTTCTCCAATCGTCCTCTCACTTATCTTACCGTAGGGGTAGGGTCCATCTCCCCATCAGCCTCCAGTCAGCTTTGGTGTTTTTTCTTAGTTCAAAGATTTTTCTTGGGAGAGATAAACACCCAAGTCAGGGCTCATCTGTTCTGCTCTCTCTTGATTGTCTGTGATGATTATTCCAGTTACTTACCTGGAGCGGCAATCAGGCACCAGATGGTTAGAAAGGGAAGGGACCCTTAAGGTTATTGTGCACAACTTCTCCTGCCCTTCATTTTACAGGGAGGAAACTGGGCCACTGAGAGGGTAAGTGATTTAGCCAAGGTGAGAGAGCTCACATGTATCTGAGGAAGGGTTTGAAGGCAGGAATTCCTGCCTCTGAGTCCCGGGCTCTGCCCACTAACCTATGAAGCCCATCTCTCTCTCTTTTTTTTTTTTTTCATTCACGTCGGTTCAATCCAAGCAGCATATACAGAATGTCTACTCTGTGTAAATCATTATGCTAAGTGCTAGGGGTACAAAGACAAATAAGGCAATTCCTATCCCCAAGAAGATTACATTCTTGGAGGATACAGCATGTGCACAGATAAAGAAATGGAAAAATCGATTTGTATCTATATCCATGTCTATGTCTGTCTATATCTAGCAGTCTGTCAACCCATTTATCTATCTAATCTATTTATCTATCTATCATCTATCTATCCATCTGTCTGTTTACCTATACATCCATCCATCTATCCATCTTTCTATCATCTATCTATCTATCTATCTATCTATCTATCTATCTATCATCTCTCTGTCTATTTCTGTCTGTCTTTCTGTCTATCTGTCTATCTGTCATTTGTCTGTTTCTATGATCCATCTGTTAATCCCTCCATCTATCTACCCATCCATTTATTCAACTATCATATCCTCTATCTGTCCTTCTGTCTGTCTGTCTTTCACAGAGGCCGCATGTCCTGAAATGGGAAAAGGAAGGTGAGGCATGAAGACCATGAGCAGGGTATAAAGCATCCTTTCATGACAGACCATGACTGGTTAGTGAAGGGCTTTCAATGCCAAACAGAGAAGTTCATAGTTTATCCTGGAGGTCATAGGGAACCACTAAAACTTTTGATTTTCCCATTGCTCCCAACATCCCACTTGCAGGGTGGGTTATCATGGGATAGTCCCTTGATCTCTCAATGCCTAGGCAGTGTCCTAGGCCAGTGACCTCTAGACTTTTATTTTACTTTTTATTTTATGAAATAAAACAAGTATTTCCATAACATTGCATAATAAAAAGATGATTGAACATGACACTGCAAACCTAATGTGTACAACTGCTATTCTTATTAAATACATAATAAAGTTATCATGTAACTTTCTTTTTTCCCCCTTTTATTCTCCCTTCCCCTCCCCACCCTAGAGATGGCTACCATTGCATACAAATGTGGATGTGTATATATGTATGTATATATATATATATATATATATATATAAATATATATGTAAAACCATTCCATATATGCTTCTATTTATCTGCGCTCTCTCTGGATACAGATAGCTTCTTCCTTCATATGTACTTTGTAGTTAATTTGGATATTTATAATAGTCAAAATAACATATTTACTCAAAGTTGAAAGGTGAAAAAGTATAGGCAACTTAATCATTCTTTAGCCATAATTCCAGCTTCTTCTCCAAAATGGTTGGATCAGTTCACCATCATTCTACCAATAATGAATCAGTGTCCCAATTTTTCCACATCACCTCCAACATTTGTTGCTTTCCTCTTCAATCATTTTAGCCTGTAGACTTTTAAAGACAGTTGGTGGCTCAGTGGACAGAGGGCTGGACTTGGACTCAAGAAAGACCTTGTTTTAAATCCTACCTCTGACACAGAACAGCTGTGTGACCCTGGGTGAGTGACTAGGTCTCTTTCAGCTTCAGTTTCCTTATCCGTAAAATGGGAGAAATACTAACCTCTGTGTCTTAAGGCTGTGGTGAGCTGCAAATGAAACACTAGCTATGAAGATCTTTTCAGCTATTTTGATTGTGCCAGGGATAAAACCTTTCAGTTGCTTAGCTGTTCCTTCAAAATTCTCTCGCTTTTAGCCTTCTGTCAAATAGGGAGAATAGTCTCCGTGGGATCTACGCATCATAGGGTTGCTGGGAGGATCAAACGGGATCACATAGATGAAGCACCTTGGGAAGCTTCAGACACTGTAGACAGTCAGCGGACATCATGACCATCACCATCCGTCTCCTTTCTCTTCCCACCCTTGTGACTCCTGCCAGAAGCAAATGCAGGACACTAGGCAACCGGATGAGGGGCTGAGCCATACTGCGACCTGGGGAGTGGGGAACTTAGGTTGAGGTATCCAAAAGAAATGGGTAGAGTTAGACTTTGACAAGAGAAGTCCAAGGGGCTGAGCCATCATTCTTTCTACCATCTCACTGTGCCCAGTGAGACCATGAACATTGTTCCTGAAAGGAATGTATTGATCTTTCCCCTGAAGCCCTCTTACCATCTCTGTGACTTTCCGGATAAAAGGTCTCCTCTCCACCTACCATTTCCCTGTGTGTGTTGTCTTCCCATTGGAATGAGAACTGGGGCAGGAAAGGCTTTGCTTTTTTGTATTTGAACTCCCTCATCATCAGCATGCAATAAGTGCTTAATGTATGTTTTTCCCATTCATTTATCCATCCATCAACAAGTATTCATTAAAAACTTATTTTCTGCCAAGCCCTGTACAAAGTGCTAGGCATACTAAGACAAAAGAAAACAGGCCCTGCCTTGAGGTGCTTATATTCTATCAAGAAAACAACATTATCCACACACATACACACATGTGTGTATATATATATGTACATGTATGTATATATGAGTAGGTAGGAAAAATATTCCACACCAATAAAAGGTAATTTTGGGGAGAAGGCACCAGCAGCCAGAGGATCATGAAAGACATGAGCTGAACTTTGAGGAAAATAAGAATTTTAAGAGGTAGAGGTGAGGACAAAGAATATTTCAAGCCTGGACACATACCTCAGTGAGAGGCTGTACAATGGAATCAGAAGAGGCACGAGCATGGGATCAGGGAACCCAGGTTCTGTCTCAGGCTTTAATACTTCCTAGGCAGTCAGACACTTTCCAGCCTCAGTTTCCTACTCTGTAAAGAGCAGTTACAGAGGAGGCTGGGCATCTGGAGATGCTGTGACATTGGTTGTGTGATCCTGGGCACATAATCTCTCAGCCACCTCCTCAAGACCTACTTAGGGAATCACAGACCACCTGGATTCTGGGGGTGGAGGAGGGAATTCCCACTCTGGGAGCCCCCCAAGCTGTTGAAACCATACAGGATGATGATGCAATTTCCTGACCTCACGGACCTGTCATGTGGGAAGCAATCTGAAACTAAAAGCTCTACATCTATGCAGGGAAGTTATTCTTGATTGGCCTGGTGTGTTTCCATGGCGCCAATTACTGACATCAGCTTCGGAATGCCAAGGCAGCATTTCCCAGATAGGAATTTGCTCTTTTTTTTTTTAAGGTCCAACCCTTTGTGGACTGCAGAGACTCCCCAGAAGCAATTAACCAATGAACATTATTCCCCAAAGTCAATTAGTAGCTTATGAAAGAAAAATGAGTGTATTCGTGATAGAACATGAAATGTGCCGAGCCAGGCAAGAAACATTGACCCTTTGCCAGAGCTGGGGCTGAAAGCAGTAATATATTTATGAAGCTGCTTGAACGAGGGCAATTATAAGTTGGGCACTATGAAAGAAAATTCATTTTCTCAAGGTCTTTTCTTCACACACTCCATGACCCGTGTTAGCAGATGGCTGCCCAGACCCTTCCATGTTTAAAAAAGCTTAGGAAGGAAACTGTGTTCTTAGGGAGAGGTCAGGTGGAAATTGCAGACCCAGACTTTTTTAAGCCTTCTCCACCCTGGCCTCTGAGCCCCCGGGTATGTTGTTAGATGCAATAAGCAACGAAATGTTGTTTAGCCCTGGGATCTTCAGAGATCTCAGTTTCTGTTTTTACCACTAAGCTATCTTCCATTCATTCATCACTGACTGATCAAACATTTTTAATGTGCTTAAGAATGACTTCATTGTGAATCATTGCATCTCAGAGGGAATAGGACTTTGGGGGTCCACTGACCCCAATAATTCATACTGAAAGAGAAATCCCCTCCATTGTGGTATGCTGGAAAGACTGCTGGATTTATAGTTTCCAGATCCGGGTTCAAATCTTGTATCTGATGTTACCTATGCAATGTGGGGCATCATTAGATCTCTCTAGACCAGCATTTCTCTGTGTATCCTGTCCTGCTTTGAGAGAACAGTAATATTATTGAGTAAGCCTGTCTAAGAATAATGTGTTTAAACAAAGTAACATCTATAGGGTTACAGAAGGAAACCAATTATATTGAAATGCAATTATCAAGTATCTTTTCTTTTTCCATCCAACTTCATGGAGAGCCTGAAATCCATACCCAGATTCTGTGAGGATCCATGGATCCCAGATTAAGAAGCCATGCTCTAAATGTTGATTTTTCTCATAGGTTGAATAAAGAAACTGGAGAAGAGGGATGGGCTAGCATCTCAGAGGGAATAGGACCTTGGGGGGTCCACTGACCCCCATAATTCATACTGAAAGAGAGTAGTTCTGCAGAAGATACCCTTTGGAGCTGGGTCTTAAGAAAGCCAGGGATACTAAGAGGGAGGAGTGAGGAAGCCAAGCCTGCCAGCTGTGCATGTCAAGCAGTTGAAAAACTTTATAATGCTACATAAATGTGAAATATTGTTTCCAGAGCCCAGAGCTTGAGCTATGCTCAAGGAGACTACCTTAGCTCACTTTTCAGCTCCCATGCCTGTAACTCATCTCTGGCTATCTCTCTCATGAAGACAGCCTAACCCAGCCTCCTTTTCCCACTGTGATTGCCTCCACTGAGCTTGAATGCTTGCATTTACTCCTTATGCTCCTTGGACTCAGAGGATCTGGGTTCATATCCTTCCTCTGACATTTATGACCTGTATGACCTTGAGCAATCATGTAACTTCACTGGTTCTCTGTGTCTTTACATATAAAAGGAGAGAATTGGAATAAATAGCCTCTATAATCCCTCTCTAGAGTTGAATGGGAGCTCAGAGATGGAGGGGAGTGTTATCTGTCTGGCAAGGCTGTGAAAGAAATGAGTGAGAAGTGAAGCAATGCATAATGGACTCTAAGAATTCCAAGACGGCAGAATGATGTTTATACACCTACCATGACAACATGGCAGCAATGATGGGAAATAGACCAATGCTCAAGACAGCTGACACCATGGCAGAGTGTAAGTATTAAATCATATCACCAGCAGCCATTTTATTATACCTCAGGCTCTGCACCAGCATCCTGGGGGCCTTTGGTTCGAATATGTTAATTATATTTTTGAGAACAGATGTTGGGCAGACCCAAAGTATTTGAGAAGCGATATGGCTTGTGGACATAGTCCTAGATGGAGCATCAGGAAGACCTGTGTTTGACTCTTATCTCTGGAACTTACTAGCTGTGCAACTCCAGGCAATTCACTTAACTCTAAGACTTGGTTTCCCCATTTATAAAATGGGGCAATGATGCCTTTATGACATATCACACAAAATTATTGTGATCCTCAAATGAGATGATATACAGAAAGTGCTTTTCAAACTTTCAAGAGCTCAGTAAGTGGCAGTTTTCATCAAAATTGAAACCTGTGATTCATTAAACAAATGTTTACTAAGTGTTTACTGGGTCCTTGGGTCTGAGCTCAGTAGCTGTGAATACAAAAGTCTTTTTTTCTTTTTTTTTTTTTTTAAGAGTATGGCACAGTGGAAAGAGAATTGCCTCCAGATTCAAGATGTCATAGGAGAGAACCTTAGAGGGCACTTACTTCAACCCTTTTATTTCAGAAAAGGAAACCGAGGAGATAAATACCCCAAGACACTATCAGGGAGAACCTGGATTCAAATCTTGCATCTGAATTGGATGTCACCATGTGATCTTGGCCAAGTCACTTATCTGAGCCTCAATTTTCTCATCAGTAGAAGGAACGGACTGTACTGGATGACTTTTGAACTCTCTTCCAGCCGTGACTGATGAATGATCCCAATGGTATACATTACACTCAACTTACAAATATGCTTTTGGTCTGATTGGACAACAGCATCTCCCCTTTATTCTAATGTTCAGCACTATTGTCTCTCGTACCAGGATGACAACCTTTATTTTACTGACAAGAAAACTGAAGGTCACAGAAGCCAACTACCTATTTCCCAAAGAGTAAATCAGTATCAGGACAAGATTCAAGCCTAGGTCTTTTGAGAGCTAAATCCAGCATCTTTTCTGCTACATAACCCTGCCTTGATCAGAGAAATAAGGTATAAAATAGCCTGTATATGGACTTAAATAATCTGTTGCTTCTACCTTCAAAATAGGGCAGTAAGGTTTTATTTTGTGACTATGGAGTTAGGGTGATGTGGGTTCAAAATCTCACCTCTGAGATTTAATTTCTTTGAACTTTGGCTTCACTGTCTGCAAAATGGTACAAATAATAAGAATTGTGAGGTTTAAATAAGAATATAGGATCATAGATTTAGAGTATTTAGTGCAAACCACTTATTTTATTTATGAGTAAACTAAGAACCAAAGCATTTAAATAACTTGTTCAAGATGGTACAATGAGTATGGGGCAGAGCTCAGAGAGAAACTGAGGTCCTTCCATTTTAAATTATGTGGCTGGTCTACACCACTCTTGCTTAGAAAACTTTAAAATGCTGAATCCATGGCAGCATGATCAAGGTAGAGAAATAGAATCAATAAAATCCATGTAGACAGAACTGAGACCTGAGATTGAGTGACCCATCTCCTAAACATCCAAGATGTGGCAAAGCCAAGATTCTTTTTTTTTGGAGGATCATTGGAGTTAAGTGACTTGCCCAAGGTCACACAGCTAGTTTTTGCGTTAAGTGTCTGAGGCAGGATTTGAAGTCGGGTCCTCTTGAGTCCAGGGCTGCTGCTCTACTCACTGCGCCACCTAGCGGCCCCTTAAAACAGGATTCTCATTCAGGTCTTGTGGTCCCCAGCCCAAGAAACAGTTTCCATTTGATATATGAATTTGAAGTGATTGAGGGTTACCAAAGAAGAGCTGCTGACTAAGCAGTTGGAGGCTTGAGGTGGGATCTGGGGAGAGAAGCCTGAGCTGTCCCCACAGCTCTGGGAATTAGGCGCAGCTTTGTCTCTTTACAAAGACTCCAATCTACCCGGGTTTCCCCGATAATAAGACCTATCCCTAAAATTCCTCTAAAATAAGCCCTACCCCGAAAATAAGCCCTATTGAGATTGCTACTGTAGTGAAGGTCATCCCCTGCGCTACACGCTACATTACTGTACCCTCTGTATGCACCGTCCCCCCCCCCCCCGTGAAACGCACGCCACGCTCCGAGCTGCATCCAATCAGAGCTGCAGCAGTGAGCGCATCCTGTTCTTCCCCAGTGATTTGCTTGCTGGCACCATTGAGAGCAGTGCCACAGAGGAGAGCTGAGGCAGAACAACATAAGCCCTCCCCTGAAAATAAGCCCTCTGGTGTTTTTCTTTCCAAAAAAAAACTAATAAGACAGTGTCTTATTATCGGGAAAACAAGGTAGGACTGTGAGATCAGGAAAAGTAGGAAGCTTTTCACAACGAGAGTTGATCCAGGGTGGAATGGGTTGCTTCTACAGGTGGAAATCTTCAAGCAGAAGCTGAACAAAGGCTTGTTGGGTATGCTACCATGGGGATTCCTTAGTGTGTGGCTTGGTCTAGACAGCCTCTGAGGTCTGTTCCAGCTCCTAGATTCTGATATTACGGTTGAAATGCACTTGAAAGTACAAGAATGGAAAGGGAACACAGGGCGAAAAGTTGAGTCTTAGATCATGCTGGCATTTAAAAGTAAGGAGAATTAGAAAGGATAGCAGTGTGGGTAGCAGAGAAGGGGTTGTCAGAGAAGTAGGAGGATGTCTGGCAAAGCATTATGTCACAAAGCCCTAGAGGTGAGTTTCAAGAGCTGAAAATGATCACCATGTCAATAGTTGCAGACATCACCATGAAAGACATCCATATTTTGAGGGACTAGTGGTTTCTTCAATGTGATTACTCCTTTCAATATCACAGCCCACAAGACCTCCCTACCTCTGTAGCCTTTATTTCCATTGCCTGTGCCCATCTTTAAATCTCTTTGGGACAGAATGGGCGGTAACCCAACGTCTAAAGTTGTCCTCCATGTCTCTTGACATTGATGTCAATAGGACATGAGAACCACTCACTGATTTTCTTTTACTCGTATCCTGTTTGCCTAATCATGCATTTCTCTGATGCTGACTGATGACAATCATTTGGAGTTCTGTGAAAAATTTTCAGTGGTGAGATTGTGCCGAAGCCATGCCACTCTCTATTTTCCATTGGGCAGTTCTGTAAGTTGCCTCACTGGGAATTATTGAACGTGTATGTTTGGTTTTGTCTGTCTGGTCAACCCAAGAAACAAAGAATGATGCATAGTGAACCTCAGGTGTCTTTGCCCTTCCTCAACTCTCTTCTCTTCTAAGCCATAGGTTGGGGGAGAGAAGACAATTAGCATTTATATGGCACCTACTATGTGCTAGTCACTGGGCTAAGAGGTTTTTACAAATATTACCTCTTTTATCTCAGGGGGGGCAGAGTGGAGAAAAATTGTGCAGAATGTGCTAAGAAATACAGTTTTTGCACAATCTATAAACATCAACTTAGCTGTTAGTACTCTAATACAATTGAATTCATCAAATATTCATTAAACAAAAAGTATGTTTGAGGCATGGTGAGTAGGGTTTTGGTGCTGGAGTCAGGAAGACCTCGGTTTGAATTCTGCCTTAGACACTAGCTGTGTGACCTTAATCTGCCTGTGGATTTTAATTTTTGGGAACAATTAGTAATCTTCCTTGACTGAAAAGTAGAATATAAGAAAGGATATAATGCCAAGGGCAATTGAGAAGGTGGGTTGGAGGCTCACAGTTAAGACTAAGACTTTGTATTTTATCCTGGAGACAATAGGGAGCTGCTGAGGATTATTGGGGGCATAATTGGCATACTTGGAGAGGTTGTATTGGAGTGGGTAGAGACTAGAGGCAATAAGGAAGCTCTTGAAATAGAGCAGCACTGAGGTGATAGGGAGCTGAACCAGAGCAATGACTAGATAAGTGGAGAGAAGGGGCTGGATTTGAGAAATATCGTATAGGGAAAATTGGCAGGACTTAGAAATTGATTTGATATGGGGATGGTGATGAAGGAGATGAAAAATTAGCGATAATGCCAAGGTTGGAAGTCTGGGTAGCTCGATGGTGCAGTGAATAGAGTGTAGGGCCTGTAGTTAGAAAGGCTCATCTTCATGAGTTCAAATCTGGCCTCAGACACTTCCTAGCTGTGTGACCCTGGGCAAGTCACTTCACCGTGCTTGCCTCAGTTTCCTCATCTGTAAAAAGAATTGGAGAAGGAAATGGCAAACCACTGCAGTATCTTTGCCAAGAAAACTCCAGACAGGGTTATGGAGAGTTGGACATGACTGAAAATGATTGAACAACAAGAATAAGTGGCTGAAAATACATTAGTACATGCAACATTAATGAGGAAGTTTGGAGAAGGGGGCACTTACTTTTATTTTAGACATGTCAAGTAGAGAAGGTGAAAGGTCATCCAAATGAAAATGTCCAGCAGGCAGTTATACAGTGCTAGTCTAGAGTTTGAGAGATTCACAAAAGTTGAATATTGAGTTTGAGAAATTCTATGTTTATAGAAAAATGGTCAAACACATTTTGGGATCACTAAGGGTAAGAGGAGGAAAGCCAAGAGAAGAAAGCCCAAGGTGTAATGGGAATGTAAATTTTTAAGATCTTCCCTGCCCCTAGGCTAAAGTGCACCTGGAGCCTGAGGTGGAAGGCTTGTTTTTCAATAGATACTTCTTGATTGGCCAGTGAGTTAATAAGGTTGTTACATTCTCTGAGCCAGGAGAAAGCTATATAAGCCCTGATGTGTAGCTTTGTTTTGGGGCTCACTTTGAGAAGTATTATGTGATTTGATCAGATGAAACTCTGGAAAGCTGTTTTCCAGAGCCCCCCAGCTTTGAAACCCAGATGTTGTTTGGTATGGATGTAATGGTTGGACAGTTTGGAAATCTGACTACTTGATCTGTTTTTGTCTTGATAATTCTGTCTGTATATTTTTAAGTTCAGGATGTTGACCTTTTTCCCCTGAACTAGGTGAATGATACATATCTTACTGATTAAAGTAAGCTTGTTAACCCATTTTGAGTTGCTTTCCTTTATCAAAGCAGATCCAAGAACCTGTATTGGCAGACACCCTGGGGATGCTGGGGTGCTTGCTGCTACACAAGAGGAGAGGCAGTCTTGGGAACACCCATGTTTTCAATGGTGGGGATATAATGATCATTAATGAGACCAAGAAGGAGTAGTCAGACATGAGAAAAATAGGAGAGAGTATCCCAGAGGAGAAATAATGGCAATAATAGTGATGATAGCTCAAATAAAGAGCTTAGCACAATGCCTGGCACATAGTAAGTATTTAAATATGTGCTTAACCATTTTCCCTTCCTTGGTTAACAATTCTATAACCCTGTAAACTTTGCAAAATATTTTACAAATATCTCATTTGATCCTTACAAAATCCCTTTGAGGTAGGTTTCATTTTTATCCCCATTTTACAGATGATGTCAGTGAGGTTGATAGAGGTCACCATTGTCCAGGGTCATAGAGTTAGAAAGTATTTGAGGTGGGATTTGAATTCAGGTCTGACTGATTCCACATTCCTGCATTCTAGCCAGTGCATCACTGAGCTGTTCTGGATTAGTTTACAATCAGTCAAAAGTTGCAGAAAGGACAATGAGTAATGACCACTGGGAAACACTACCATATTTAACACTTAAGAAGTCATTGGTAACCTTGGACTGAACATATTCCATCAAGTGGTGGGGTTGGAAACCAGTATTTGAAGAGTTGACAAGTGATGGAGAAGAAGAGGCACCAAACAAGGATGACACTTTCTAAAAATCCTGGTATCTTGGTGTCCAAGGGGCCTCTGAAGCCATGCAGTCCCACTACTACTTACTTAAGGCCCAGTTTTACAACATACTTGCCACGTGGCCATTCATTCTTTGCTTGAGGATCTCCAGCAATGGGGAGTGCACTCTCTCCTGGCGCAGCCCATTTCACTTGTAGAGAACTCATGGTGTTGGGATTGTGTTCAAATCAAGTCTACATTTGCCTTGCCAAGGTTTCCACCCACTGTTCCTAGTTATATTTTCTGGAACCAGACCCAAAAAATCTGATCCCCCTTCCCGGTGACAGCCCTCTAGTTTCTTGAACATGGCTCTCAAGTATCCCATCAAGTTTTCTCTTCTCCTTAGCTCCTTCAAACATTCCACAGAGGTTATCTTTTCAAGACCCTTCACTATCCTGGTCACCTTCTTCTGGGTACTCTCCAGTTTGTAAAAGCACCTAGAACAGAACACAGCACTCCAGATATGGATTGACTAGGGCAGAGTAGAGTGGAAGCTTCACATTCCTAGTCAAGTCAATGAATATTTGCTAAGTACCTACTATGTGTCAATCACTGCACCAAGATCTGAAGACATACAGAAAGGCAAAAAAGAAAAAAAAAAGTATGAAATTACAATGGCCTCCTTTGCTGCCATATTGTGCTGTCAACTCACTGAGTCTGAAGCTCACTAAAATCCCAAGATGCTGTTGTTTTTCTTTTTTCTTTAAAATTAAAAAAATATTTTTTTGGTGTTATTTTCTTTTTCGATTCTGAGTTCTAAATTCTCTTTTTTCCTCCCATTCCTCTGCTACCTATTGAGAAGGCAAGCAATATATCAATTATATGTGTGAAATCATGCGAAAGAGATTTCCATGCTATCCCTTCTTTTAAAGCAAGAAAAATAAAGGGAGAACATTCCTCTTTAGTTTGCCCTCATGGTTCTTCAGTTCTCTGTCTGGAAGTGGATGGTATTTTTTCATAACGAGTCCTTTGGAATTGTCTTGGATCGTTGCATTAATCAAAGCAGCCAAGTCCTTCACAGTTGATCATGGTTACAACATTGCTGTTGAGGTTCTCAAGGATCTTGTGCTTCTTCTTATTTCATTTTGCATCAGTTCATGTAGGTCTTTCCATATTTTTCTGAAACCACCCCCCTACTCATTTCCCACAGCACAATAGTACTTTATCACAATCATATGCCACAATCCGTTTATCCACTCCACAACTGAGAAGCATCCACTCAATTTCCAATGTTTTGCCACCAAAAAAAAAGCTGCTATAAATATTTTTGTATCTATCGGCCTTTTCTTTAACCCTAATCTCTATTTCCCTCTTCACTATAAAAACTCTTCCTTGCACACCCGTTTAATGTGAGAAAATTTCCCCATTCTACCTCTCCTTTTCCCCTTCTCCCAGCGCATCCTTCTTTCTCACCCTTCATTTTTTTAGATCATTAAAACATAATTGACTCACATTCATGCCGTCTATGTAAACCCTAATAATGAAAAGCTTTAGAATTTACATGCATCATCTTCCCATATAGGAATGTAAACAGGTTAATTTTATTGAGATCATCTCTTTCATATTTGCCCTTTCATGTTTCTCTTTAGTCTTGTGTTTAAATGTCAGATTTTCTATTCATCTCTGGTCTTTTCATCAGGAATACTTGAAAGTCCTTTTTCATTAAATATCCACCTGTTGTCCCCAAAGGATTGCACTCAGTTTTGCTGGGTAGGTTATCCTTGGCTGTAATCCAAGCTCCTTTGGCTTCTGGAATATCGTAGTCTTCTACTCCTTTGACATGAAATCTACTAGATCTTATGTGATCCTAGCTATAATTCCATTATATTGGAATTGTTTCTTTCTGACTATTTCAAATATTTTCTCCTTGACCCAGGAGAGCTGGAATTTGGCTATAATTTTCCTGGGAGTTTTCATTTTGGAATTTCTTTCAGAAGGAGATTGGTAGACTCTTTCCTTTTTTATTTTACCCCCTGGAGCTAAGAAATTGGGGCAATTTTCCTTGATAATTTCTTGAAATATTAAATCTAGGGGCAGCCACCAGTTGGCGCAGTGAGTAAGAACACCGGCCCTGGAGTTGGGAGAACCTAGGATTGGTGCCGGCCTCAGATACTTAACACCCACACACACACAAACTGGCCGTGTGATCTTGGGCAAGTCACTTAACTCCAATTGCTTTAGAAAAAAAGAAATATTAAATCTAGGTTCTTTCTTTGATCATGGATTTCAGGTTGTCCAATAATTCTTAAATTATTTCTCCTTGATCTATTTTCTAGGTCAGTTTTTTCCCCCAATGAGATATTTCATTATTTTTGTTGCTGTTGTTGTTATTATATGGACTTCTGGATAGCCAAGTCTCCTCCATCTTCTAAATTAGTGAGGCAGGGTCTTTAAACTCAAGTTAAAGATTTTGCATTCCTCCCTATTCAATTTCACCTTACTATTTGGCTCAATGTTCTAGTTGACCGAGGTACTGGAGTCATTAAAAGATTTGATGAGTATGCTATCTAAGCCTTTATCAATGTCTCTGTCAAAAAAAGTTAAGCCTTGAATGTTCCAGTGGGTCCCTTGGGTACTCTGCTAGAGACCTCCTCACAAATTCACCTTGATGTGATTAATACCTGGTGACTGAATTTGGTTATCAACCAGTTTTGATTCCACCTAACTATACCATCATCTGTTCTAAACCACATCTCTGACTTTTTCACAAGAATAACATCAAATATTTTGCCAAGTGCCTTGTTAAAATGTTGGTCAACTTTTTGGTATTACCTTCATCCAATAGACTACTAACACTGTCTATAAAGGAAATGAGGTTTATCTGGCATGAATAGTCCTTGATGAAGTCATGCCAGAATTTTGTAGTCACTGTTTCCATTTCTTATTGTGTACTGACCTTTCCTTTTATAATTCATTCTAGAATTTCACCAGGAGCCAAATTCAAACTTACTGGTTTAGAGTCTAAAAAGTCCATTCCTTCTCCACTTTTTTGAGGAAGGAAAATGGTTTTACAAGCTCTTCTTCAATCCTACAATTTCTCTTCCTTTCCAATGCCTTTTTCAAAGACCATTGATGGTGGCTTAACACTCAATATCCTAAGATATTGTTTAATTTTTGCTTGTTCTTTCAATATCCTGAAATATCTTTTCATCTGAGTCAGATGATTTGAATTCAAGGAAAACGAGGTGCTTCTCATGGCTTATTTTGGATATCAACTCTCTAGTCTCAATTACCCCCCATCAGTCAAAGAGAAGAGAGATATACAGTAGCTTTAGAAGATGAGAGCTATTATATTAAAAAAATTAAAGTGTAGAAGAGTCCTGCTATGTTCTATGTTCTCTATCATAGGGTCTCACTCAGTTCTGACATGCTTTGTTCCAAGATCCCTCCCGTCTCAAACGTTCTGTTTTCTGTGTTGCAATAATCATCTCAGCTATGGCACTCCATATTTCAGCTCTGGTATTCACTATTCTCTGTCTTAAGGTCCTTCCTTGCTCTGAAATTCTCTCTTCTTTTCCTAAGCCCTTACAGGTATAAAAGTCTATGATGCTGTGATAGTCCTTGGCAAAACTCTACATCATTAATTAAATCAGTACTGGCTGATTGAACCCACACTGCCTTTTTAATGGGCCATGCTTTTTATTTTAAGTCTTTATCCTCTGGAATATTGTTTTGTCCTTTGTGAAGAACTCGCAAAGGGTGCATTTTATGAAATGCTTCAAACCTGGTTTTTAAAGACAGGATCTGCGTTGGGTAATCATTTCATAAATATTAATGGAGAGCATGTAAGTGGAAAGTGAAATTAGAAAGCTACCAAATGCCTCACAGCCGGCAGAAAATGAGCAGGAATTGCTAATCAGTGGAATTCATGCTTGTATAACTTTTATTCTTCCAGCCGGGTGAAAACAGGAGTTGACTGATTTTTTTTTTCTTTTCAACTCAGCTCACTCTGAAATGAAAGGAACCCAACTGAAGCTCCCATTTCCATAACGTGTTAGGTCTCCAGAGCTGTTCCAATCACATCTTCTTATGACTCCAAATATCTCTGTGGGGCCAGAAGGGAAATTATCCCCATCCTCACTTTCCTGAAGGAGAAGCCAAAGTTTGCATTATAATTCTCTCTACTACTCCCTGACTGTGTGACCTTGGATCAGGCATTTCCTCTATCTGACCCTCAGTGATCTCTTACAAAATGAAGACATTGGATGAGATGATCTGTAAAGTCTCCACCCAGCTCTGAACTTTTGCAGTCTATGACCCATAGCATCTTTCCCTTGGCTTCTGATGGCTCCCTCCATCGCTGAGTGTCACTCCCAGCAATGAACAAGAATTGACTTTATATACAGTTTACATTTTTGATTATATGTTTATTTCATACACATCTATATTATATGCATCATCTTTGACCCTTAGAATGTATGTGTGGGAATTGGTACTGGACCAACCAATTTTCTCCTAAGTATGCCAGTATATAAACACAGAGAAAGAGGAGTTATTGTGTTGAGAAGGTAAGAATGTCTATCTGTAGCCAGGTGATTATAGGGAGAGGGCACTGGCAGCTGGGAGGATCAGGAAAGGTTTCATGTAGAAGATGGCATTTGAATAGCATCTTCAGGAAGAGAGGGGCTCAGCATTTCACTGTTGGCCCTCACGCAGTAGACATGTTGTATTAGTAGACCCAAAGACTAAGCCCTTCTAGCTTATTAGGACCCAATCGAACTTTTGGACTTTTGGCAAAGCCCGGGGAAATCCAGTCACCTCTATGACACAGAGGCATTGGAGAAAGTACTTCTGAGGTGTTTGTTTAGTCTGAAAAACCTGGGTTTGAATCCCACCTCAGACACTTAATTGCTGTGTGACCTTGCATAAGTCATATAAGAACCTGGTTCAGAAACATCCTTCCCATGGCACTGACTCAGTGGCCATCTAAAAGCTTCAGAGGAAAGAGGGAGGATAATTAAAAGGAAAGAACCTGCCATGTCATGGTCATCAGTCTTACACTTTTTCCATATGGGAACTTCCCTTCTTCCTAGACAGACAGTAGGGCAAGGACCTGATTAATTAGAACCCTGGACTCTTGAGGGCTAAAGCCCTGTACCAAGATAGATTTGATTAGTTGGGCAGTTGACCAAATTCATTCTCCATTGACTAGACTCAGACACTTCAAAAAGGGACAGAATCCTTTCTAAGGTAAAGATCAGTGGTCTGTTTATGGAGCAGGGGAAAGCAAGAGAACTAAGTCAGAATTGATGTTGATCTGGCCCTACTTGGGGATCAGCCCATGGACTTATAATGGGCTCTGCAGATCAGAAAACAGGGCAGGGAGCTCAGACCAAGGGTGAGATAGTATATTTGTTCTCTGAACTTACAGAGCCTTCCAGCTGGTGGACAAGAGACTGGGGCAAGCAGCCAGACATCTACTGGGCTCCTCTCATGGGCAAGCCTACAGACTGTAAAAGTCAGAGTGCACTCTTCTCCTCATTTACCATATTTTGGACTCTTCTGGACAATCAATCCACCATGCCTTCCCTTCTCGGGAAACTCCGAATTGGGAAATCTCATCTTGCAGGACTGAATCTGCCTGATCCTCACATGTCCTCAGCCCCAGGTACCCCCTCTTAAGGAGGGAGATCAGGACAGTCCCTTCTCCATTTCCCACCAGCTGCACTGCTTTGGGCATCACCCTTGCTTTGTACCTCCCCCACCCTGTAGCTTCCCCTTTCCCTGCTCCCCTCTTTCAGCTTCTTTTATTAGATTGTAAGTTCTCTGAAGGCAAGACTTCTCTTGTTTTTATTTGTATTTGTATCCCCCGGCCCCCCCCCCCCACACACACACTGGGCACAATGTCTGGCACATAGTAGGAACTTCTAACTATTGACTGACTGGCAGATGAGTGCAGGGGACCGTGTGGCTTTTCAGAGACTAAACCCTGAGTTCCAAGAGAGCACAGTTTTATCTACATTTTGTCTTTCCCCTCTGCCAACAAAAGGATTTTATCACATGCACCATGGAGTGTCCAGGCTGCAGAGTCAGAGGAAATGGTCTGAGGCAGTCTCTGATACAAGATCTGTGTGATCTCAGGCAAGTCCCTTTGCTGCCCTGAGCCTCAGTGTCCTTATCTGCAAAGAAAAGATTTGGTTAGATGGCCTCAGGCTCCCTCTCAGCTCTAGACCCAGGATTCTAGGTTTCCAATCAATATTTGACAGGAAATTGATGTTTAAGGTCCCTTACAGCTCTGATCAATATTGTGTTCTCTGTTCTAAGGTTCCC
>NW_027186374.1:3476069-3517194 GCF_028583685.1 Petaurus breviceps papuanus | reverse complement strand
TGTTCTAAGGTTCCCCCTGGCTGTGACATTCCAAGTTCTATGCTCTTGACTCCCTTACAGCTCTGATAATCCACGTCATAATGTCCTTCTCATCTCCAGCATCTCATCGCCTGTGTTCTTAGATCCCTCCCAGTTCTGATTTTCTGTGTTTTCTGTTCTAAGGTCCCTCCCAGCTCTGACATACTGGGTCTGTCTTTGCCTGCAGGTCACTGCAGCCTTCACCCTCTAGGTTCTGAGGCCTCATCTATTTCCAAAGTTCTGTATTTTCTTTTTATGTTTCTCTTTATTCCTTCATGTATTCTATCAGACTGATTTTCCCTTTTCAGTCCAGGCACCCTGACACGCACTGAATCACCATTAATATCCCATTTCCTGCCAGCAACTGTCTTGAGAGGGAAAATACTGCCCTTCTAGTGAAAGAATTTGGGAAAAATATGGTGTTGGCTTTTAATGAGGGACAGGGACGTGTGCTTCCTTTGTGTGGTGGGTTCTTTGGTGTCTCCTTCTCCATGTTGGACCATGTCAGGCCAGGCCTGGAATGCTGGCAGAAGAAAGCATACTTTCATATGGACTTTTAAAGTCCATCTTTCCCCTGGGATGATGGAAGAGACTGAGCACATTTGAAAGAGCCAGTGGGGTTCCTTTTCTGCCTTCCTTTTTAAGGGATTAGGTGAAAGGAAGAAGCATTTATTAAGCTCCTACTATGTGCCGGGCACTGCATTAAGCTCTTTACAAATATCTCGTTTGAGCCTCTCAACAACCTAGTGAAGAAGGTCCAGTTATTATCCCTATTTTACAGTTCAGGAAATTGAGGCAGGCAGCAGTTAAGTGACCAGCATCGTATAACTAGCTGGGTGACCCTGGACAAGTCATTTAAACTCTTCTGGCCTCAGTTTTCCCCATCTATACAATGGGATAATGATCCTTGCATCCCATCTGTCTCCCAGGTGGTAATGACAAGTTGAGCTATTGCTCCCGTTATAATTCTGGTCCAGCCACATTCTGTAAGCTAATTAAACATTACTCTGTTCTGTGCTCTGCAGGCTGCTTACATGAGGGTCCCTGCATGTGATATTGTCTCTCACCTGCATGCCTTTGCACCACCTTCCTCAAGGCCTGGATGCCCTCCCTCCTTAACTCTCCCTCTTGGAATTCTGGGCTACTTCAGCACAGCTCAGGTTTCACTTCCCGAGGGTCCTTTGAATGTCTCCACTTGCTAATTCCTCCTGACAACCCCACTTGGAAGTTCTTTTGCAGATACTTATCATTTGCTGTTGGTATACGTGTTTCTTTGCCTCACAATCCTAGAGGGCAGAGAGAACGCTTCATTTCTGTCCTTGTGTTTCCAGCACCTGATATGGGCAATGAACAGCCTTATCCAGTAAATGGGCAAAGGAGATAAAATCTCAATGGTCTGGGGACTTTTTTGGTGTAGGATCTCCTTTCACCACATAAATGGGCATCTTCCTGTGACTTAGCAGATAACTCATTTAGAGAGATTTCTTTATTTTCTCAAGATCACACAGATAATAAGGCTCAAAGAATAAAGAATAGAGCTATGGTTTCTCAGTACAAAAAGCTACCTGGGCAGGAAAGCACCTTCTCCAATGCAGGTTGGCACCTTCTCTGTGACTTACAGTCATGCCTGCCTACATCACTAAGAGGTCAAGTGACTTGGCTGGGGTTCCAGGGCCGATACGTTAAAGCCAAAGCTTGAACCCAAGGCTTCCTCGTTTTGTGGCTGTACACTTCCGATAGCACTTGGTACTTAGTAGGGACTTAGAGCTCATCCTCTCTGGCCTCTACTTCCCACACCCTATTTCCTCCTTCAGGAAGAAAAGTTCAATCACAGCTGACTTATATTAGAAAGGTTAATGCTGGGATGATTACCATGGCTTTGAAAGGAATTATCTTTAATAAGAAATTTCATTCAGTGGCTCTGAATGCAATTTGAAACCTGCTTCTTGTACCTTACCCAGTGACATTTCCATATGGTCCTATAGCATGGAGCTAATTCATCTGGGACCTAGATTTTGGCTCTAGCACAGAAGACAGAGTATAGTTACTGTGCTCTTGAGCATTAAAATTCATTTTTGCTGTGTGCTACAGATGTTAGGGGCCTCTCTGTATTTGATAAAGATAAGTTATATTGGTGGAAAAATGGAGTGAAGAGGCTTCACGTCTTTTCCTGTTGCTTCTGATCAAGGGATCCCTGCAGAAAATCATTCTGTTCAATAGGATCTTGTGACTGGATTGATTGGAGAAAGGCCATTTCCTTTATACCAACCTCTCCATGCCTCCAGAAGATAAGTATACATTCTTCAGCAGAAACTTGACCTGGAGACCTCTGCTGGATATTCAAGATTGGGGAAATATTTCCTTTCTGCCATTAATTTTATACTGAGATATTGTACCTTAATGGCCTTGAACGCATCATCTCCTTTAAGGTTCACAACTCTGTGAGGGAGGTAGGATGGGGATTACCATCACAATTTTACAGACAAGAGAGCTAGGCGTCAGGGAGGGGAAGGGACATGGTAAGTACAAGTGACTTATGGAGATGTTTAACTTAGAAAAGAGAAGATAAAGCTAGAAGGTCAGGAGATGGTAGGTGGTGGTATGGTTGTCTTTTAGCATCTGTCACTTCAAAAGAGGAATGCTGTTTTTCCCGATGGGTCTTACTGGAAGCCATAGGTGGATTATCACCACCACCACCATCACCTTCAATATCATCATTATCATCATCATCATCATCAAGCTTCCAAGGAGACAACTGAGGATTCACATGAAGAGGGAGATGCGCGTTTCTGTGCTGGCCGGAATGTTAAGCCACCTACAGTGGTGTTGAGAGCAGATCTGCCCAAAGACGGGAGGAATACAGCCCAAGGTTAAGGCAGAGCCTCAGGCTTGCTTCTGGTACTACGCTGGGGGAAAACAATCAAATTATACACACATAACTAATAAGAAAAGTATTAGGAAAATCGGACTTTGAGAATGTATTAATGTCTGGGTCAGATAAACAATACGATGAAGGACTAGATATTTTCTCCAACCCCTACAACTTTTCAAACCTTTCCAAAAGAGAAGTTACACACCAAAGATAGACACTTAAGCTGTCTCCATAGTCTAAGACTGAGAATACAAAAGAAGGTTAAACAAAAATCAGTAAACTAATGATTATTGACCTGAGCCCAGTCACCATCCTCCTACCACACGACTGGCAATGAGACTGCACTAGAAGACCCGAGAACCTGAAATGTTGGCCGGTTCCTCTTTCCTCTTTCCAGTATGGTGGAGACCCTAGTTCCAGGCTGTAAAAGTTTGGGCTCCTAAGCCAGCACTACAGTGCCTAACGCTATAGGACCAATGCTGCCAAGCTCTGAACTTCCAGTGCTAGGGGGGCAGTCTTATAGCACTAGCTCTGCAAACCTCTCAACTGCTAGTGCTGGGCCAGAGGACTGAGTAACAGGGGCAGTGAAGCAGGACATCATGAATAGGACATTGGGAGCGTGTGTGTGTGTGTGTGTGTGTGTGTGTGTGTGCGTGCGCCTGTGTGCAGCACTGTACCCAGCTTGAGGGAAAGAGTACAGCATCTATCCGGGACCCGTTGTGTTACCTAAAAACTTAACTGGGGCAGAAACCTAAGCTGGTAAACTGAGAATTGATCACTCCAAAAGAAACCACCATCAGAGGGAATAGAGTTAGAAAGTGAGCAAGAGGAGAAAATCAGAAAGGAAAATAAGCCTGAAATTACCAAAGGACTCAGGAAGAAGAAAACGGAAATACCTCAAATATAAGGATATAAATCAATAGAGAAAATAAGAACAGCAGAGGTAGATATGCCCTCCAGAAGTAATAAATGAGTTCAGGCATCTCTGAATAAATAATGAAAAACAAAGGAAAATGATCCAACACTCAATAAGGCAAAGGACCCTGTGGAATATGAGAACATGTTACCATAACACACTGTTCTTTAGTGGTTCCAGAGAGCTATGAGAATTCTGAGAGCAGACTTTATGCACAGCAAAAATAACAGGCAGAACAGAATAACTGGAATCTACAATATACGTCTCAACAAAGAAATAGAAAAGAGAAGAGATTCATAGTGGAAATGCATAGAAGGGAAGGAAAAAATGTAGAAGAGAAGCAAAGAAAAAAAAAAGAAAAAAGAAAAGAAAACATCTACACTCTGCAAGCAAAACACATTCATCTCAAAGACAAGTTGCATAGAGGTGACAGAAGAAGCATAGGTCTACCAGAACAGAAAGCACACAACCCCCCTAACATTATCATGAGGGAAATCATAGGAGAGAATTGCTTGGAACTTCTCAATAAAGAAAACGAAATACCAATGGAAAGAACTTATAAATCACCTCTAGAAGAAAAAAAAAACAAGGCTGCAAACTGAAAGATATACAGTGGTTAAATTTCACAACTCACTTCATAATCAGTTCTGCAAGATTAGGAGAGAGACTTTTGGTTAGTTGGTGGGGACCTTGTTGTCCTTCCCCCTCAAAGAGGACCAGAATGACATCACTATGCTAGAGTGAAGTTTCAGCGTGTCCAACTGTGACTGAGCAGACCAACACAAGCTTGGAATGCTCTCCCACAGGTAGGGTACAAATAGTCTGTGTGAACATTTGGGCTGGATTCTCCAAATTTGCACATTCTGCATTTTCTTTGAGCTGTCTCAATTTTGCTTTGCTCATAGAGCACAGCACCTTCTTTTATGTGGGCACGCCATGCTGAGCAGTCCTGATCCAGTGTCTCCCATGTCACACAATCAATTCCAAAGTTCTTGAGAGAGACCTTGAGAGTTTCCCTCTATTGCTTCTTCTGACCACCATGTGAATGCTTGCCCTATGTGAGTTCTCCATAAAATAGTCTTTTTCGCAAGTTGATGTTTTGCATTTGAACAACATGGCCAACCATGGGAGTTGTGCCCTCTGAAGCAGAGTTTGAATGCTGGTCAGTTTAATTAGAGAAAGGACCTCAGTGTCTGGTACCTTATCCTGCCAGATGATCTTCAGAATCTTCCTAAGACAATTCAAATGGAAGGGATTCAGGTTCCTGACATGATGCTGGTAGATTGTCCAGGTTTCACAGGCATGCAACGATGAGATCAGCACAACACCTCTGCAGACTTGCAATTTGGTAGACAATATAATACCTCTTCTCTCCCATACTTTCTTTTGGAGCCTCCCAAATACTGAGCTAGCTCTGGCTATGTGTGAGTCAATCTCATTATCAATGTGTACATCCTTGGAACGTATACTAAGGAGGTTAAGTGAACTTGTCCACAATATTCAAAACTTCTCCATTCTCTATAACTGATGGTTCCACATATGGACGGTGTGGTGCTGGCTGATGGAGCACCTGGGTTTTCCTGGTGTTTATTGTTAGGCCAAAATTAGCACAAGCATCAGAGAATTGATCCATACTTTGTTGCATCTCAATTTCAGAGGCTGCACTGAGTACACAATCATCTGCAAATAGAAAATCACGCACCAAAACTCCCTCCACTCTGGTCTTGGCTCATAGCCTTTTCAAGTTGAAGAATTTACCATCAAATACAAAAGAAAGGAAATTCATATAATGCAAGACTGTTCTTCATCCACTAGAAAACAAAGTAGGTGCTTAATAAATGCTTTTTTGACTCATTGATTGATTTATTCCAGCTCTAGAATTCTATGTTTTGTGTTCTATGTTTTATTCCCAAAATCAAAGTCCCTCCTAGTTCTAGAATTCTTTGTTCTACATTCTAAGGTTCCTCTCACCTCTGCATTTCCCCTTTCTAAATTCTTACAGATGTACCAAGTAAGGTCAATGGGAAGGGTCTTCTGAAGATGCTTGTTTTGGCCAATTACTAGATTAGTTTTCTTTTCACCGTTTAGAGAGGCAGCATGGTAGAGTGGAGAGAGAGAAGCAAGAAAAAATATGTATTCAAATCCTTCCTTTGACACATAGTGGCTGTGAGACTTTGGGTAAGTCACTTAAAATCTCAGTACTTGAGGCATTTTTCTAAGACTATAACTTATAAAGAACACTATTGTTCAGTAATTAATGAGGAAAGAGATGATTTCCAAAAGACCTGGAAAGAATATAAGAATTGATATTGTATGAATTGAACAGCACTAAAAGTAGAATTTATACTATTTATATCATATTATAAAACAATTTTGAAGGCATGTACCAACTAATGAAGAATGAAATAAGCAAAAGCAGAACAATTTGTAATAATAAGAGTGCTGTAAGGAAAAACAAAACAAAACAGCTTCCAGAGCTCTAATAACTGATCAATGTGATGACCATCCATTAGTCCAGAGGAATGGTGATGAAGCATGCTACCCACCTCTTGACAGAGAGATGATGGACTCAGGGTCCAGAATGAGACTTCCACTTGTTAAACATGCTCAATGACTATTCATATTTGGTACAAAAAATGTTTTTCTTTTTACTTGGGTTAAGGGTTGGGAAAGAGAGAAATAGGCTTGCTAATGAAAACAAGAAGATTTAATTTTAAAAAGACAGTCTCAGGGGTGCTATTCTATATTAGTGGGAGGTACTTCCTTACCTGGGAGTTCCTAATACCAGAGAAATCACAAGTTCAGCCTCTGTCCTTGTCTCCTTTGACCAATTATCTTTATCAGGTGTTCAAAGTTACTTGTCTGTCATTTATTTTTATGATTTGTGGTCAATATGATAATTACATTTTAGGAAACTGATGAGGAAGCTTAGCAATGGAGGCTGATTTAATTTTTTTGAGGTCATTCAGCAAACTAAGGTTGGCACTCCTGGGAATAGCACTTGCCTGAATTCTCTCTCTCCAACATGTCCCTAGGGGACCTAGACTATTTCAGAAGTCTAGCTTTCCAGTCCCCTGCAATACACAATACTGCTTCAATTTCCTTCTTAAAATTTCATTTTCTTCAGAAAATAATATCCTTCTAAATCGTCTCACCAAAGATCTATTTGGGCCTCACATAATCAAATGCGCTAGCTTCACAGTCACAGTTGACTGCGCCTATTTACCCAAGTGACACATGGCTGGGATATGCAGATATAAAGGGCAAATGACTCTTTGGCTGAGTCTTTTGTGACTGAGAACCTAATCACACGAATAGGCTGGTGAACAGTGTCATTGACAGCAGCAGCTCTAAGTATGGCCTAAGAAGGCGTACTACTCATGGCTGCCCTCTCTCCTCCCCGCGGCTTCATAGAATCCCTGCCCTTTCCAAGGCTTAGCTTCAAGGCCTTATTTCTACAGGAACCTTTCCTGGATCACAAATTGGGGAGGTAGACTGGAGGTTAACCCAAGGCAGAAGAGGAAGCAAGTGTGCCTGTGGATTTGTTGAGAAAAAGGAAAAGGATTTGAGTGGAGTTGTCTAAGTACAACAAGGCAATGATTTTCCATAAAAGTTTCTGACCTTGTGTTTAGGCTCCAGGCCCTGAAGGTAGAATATTCCCCCTCTCCCTCTTGTTTACAAGCATGTATAATGAGAACCTCTGGGGGCAGCAATGACCTCTGCCCTTTGCTCCACTGATATTTTTACATGACATTACTGTACTACCATATGGGAGTCCATGAAGAACGTAATCATTTGTTGACTGTTCTGATGACTAGTGTTGAGCAAAGGACAGGACAAGGAAACATGTTTACCCAAGGCATCCCCACTGCTATGGAGAATGTCTAGCTTAGAATGAGAGGAGTGATCCCCTAGAGACAAAAAGGTCCTCCAGAAGCTCCTGATTGTGGATTCTTTTGTGCTGACAAGCCCCATATCATGCAGAGCCTCCTAAAAGAGAGTGGCAACCACTCAAAAACCAGCAGGCTAATTAGCCACTTGGGAAAAACCGAGTGAAGGAGCTCTGTCTGTGGTGGAGAGAGTGATAAGTGATAAGTAGGGTGGGCAGCCAGGACGACTCATCTAAAGTACAGAGCTAGAGTGGGCCATGAGCTGGGCTCAGAGTCAAACAGAAGGAGATCAGTGTGCTGGACTCCCTTTGAGAAATTGCAGTTTTCTTTATGACTCTGAGCTTCTTGAAACAAAAGGCCATCTGTTTATCACCAATGCTCTTCTGCTAATGCGGTAAGGCTCTAAGTTACAAAGCAGTGCAGTCTCTAAAGAATAGAAATTGAGGTTCTCCCAAATAGCAATGGAGAGATGCATGGTAGGCATGCATGGATCATCTGTCCCATGCAGCCAACCAACACAGCTCAAGAGAAGCAGCAGTAAGGATGTTCTTCCCAGTGGTATTTGTTCAGAAAAGGAGGTGAGCGCTACCCAGTGTTTCCTACCGTTAGTGCCCTCTGCACTTCATTAGCACTCATAGGATGTTGAAAGAACTTGAGAAAGGAAGGAAAGAGACATATGAGCTCACCTTGGACCTCAGACACTTACTAGTTGTGGCAAGTCACTTAACCTCTTTTTACCTCAGTTTCTTCATCTGTAGAATGAGAATAATTACAGCTTTCATCTCCCAGGGCTGTTGTAAGAATCAATTGAGATAATATTTGTTAAAAGCACTTAGCAAAGTGCCTGGCGCTGTTTTTTTTTTTTTAAGCAATCGGGGTTAAGTAACTTGCTCAAGGTTACATGGCCAGTTATTTCTGGGTGTGGTGCTGAGTGTCTGAGCCCGGATTCGATCCCCAGGTCATCCCGACGCTGGAGCTGGTGCTCTTACTTGCTGAACCACCTGGCCGCCCCTTGCCCGGCACTGTTGATTGATTAACTGTAATCCCAGCCCAGGATTCACAGTACCACAGACAGACTTTATTATACATATATGTGCATTATGTATATGCAATTTTATCATATTTATTTTACATATGAATGTGTACAGACATAGTATTTTGTGTTAATCTACCTTACTGATGATGAATTTTCTCAGTGAGTTTATAGGGAAGGTCTATGAGGTAGAGGAAGGGCTTTCAGCCATAGTCAGAAGAGGTGCATGTTATTTTTGTCTCTACCACGAGTGGTTTGACAGTTTTGGCCACCAAAGATCAGCCTGTCTGATCCTCAGTTCCCTCATCTGTAAAATGTGAAAAAAAAAAAATAACAATGTCTACCTTTTTCCCCTACAGGATTAGGGAAGCTGAATGTTACACAGAATTTCAGTCAGAACAAATCACTTAGTCCAACTGGAACCTGAAAAAGAATCCCCCTTCCTTTTTATAAACTGTGAATCAAGCTTAGGTTTTGAGCCATTACTTTTCTTCTGTGTATGGGTTGGAGCAGATGGATGCTGAGGTCTTTTCCAACTCAAATTCTGTGGTTCTGTTATTTCCAGCACCACACAGTACATTTCACATTGTAGGTCCTTTAAAAGCACTGGTGGAATGAATTAATGAATGTTGTATTACCCTTGAGAATCTGCTAAGGAGACCAACCATAACAGTCTGAATTCCCCATTTTTTTCAACCTTCCGTCTATTATTCCCTCTGCTTCCGCCTTTCCTCTCCCTGGCCAGGGACCTCTATGTTATAAAAACCATTTCCTGCTTGGGGAGTCTTCATCTTGGGTCAATGGTGGATTTATGGATATTCCAACACACTTAGTCCCTCAATTTATGTTCTGCAGTTGCTTAGCCTCCGACTCCAGAGGCAAAGAGAGAAGGAAGGAGGTAATGTTCATGGGCTTGCTGTGCCAGCAGAGAATCTCAGCTTCCTGCTGGATTATTTCATCGAACTTAATGACATTTCTGCCTGGAATATGGAAACTGTCTGTGAATTGTCTGTAGCCTAATGAAAACAGAATCCTAGAAGATAAGTTGCCTGAAGTGTCTGGGAATCCTAAAGGTTCTCTTTTTAGATGCACAGAATAGCTTTTGCTTCAGAGGCAGAATGGAACAGGAGAAGGGGAGTCAGGAGGTTTGGATTCAGATGACTCTTTGAATGTTTCCTCATCGTGGCAATGAATGAGTAGCTTTGACCTCTTACAGACCGTTTCCTAAGTTGTAAAATCAGAATAACAATATAAAAATGCACTTTTTAGATGATCCTTTATCAGTTTTTTCTTGGAGGGGGGGAAGGCAGGGCAATTGGGCTAAGTGACTCGCCCAAGGTCACATGGCTAATAAGTGTTAAGTGTCTGAGGCTGAATTTGAACTCAGGTCCTCCTGACTCCAGGGCCAGTGCTTTGTTCACTGGGCCACCTCGCCGCCCCTATCAGTTTTCTTTACTGGATCATACTCCGTGCCCTGTTTCCAGTTCTTGGGTGGGAACTCAAGGTTTTATGCCAGATCTTATTTTTTTTTCTACTTATGCACTCTTTCCTTGTTGGGGATCTCATCAACTTTCATGGATTTAATTAATGTCTATGGATACAATTTTCAGATTTACACATCACATTTTAGTGTCTCTCCTAAATTCTTATCTCATATATGTCTGTTGGATATCTCTACCTTAATGATCCATGGGAAGCTCAAGCTTAACTCACAAAAGAGAGAACTCATTATTTTTGTCCCCTGACTCCTTCCCTATTTGTGTCAAGGACACAATCAACCTGTCAGTCAAGTTTCAAAACTCCTGTGGCTGTTCTTACCAATTCACTCTCCAGCCAGAATCAATCAATTGACCAATCAATCAATCAATAAGATTTCTTATGTTCCTGTAATACAGTCATTGTGCAAAGTGCTAGGGATACACAAAGAAATAAATGATATTCCCTGCCCTCAAGAAGTTCACAATCAATAAGTATTTGCTAGGTACCCTAGGCACAAGGCACTGTACTAAGATCATATTAATATAAAAGTGAGACAGTCACTGTTCTCAAGGAGCTTATATCTTACTGGGAGAATACAATCTGACCAAAGATGAATAAATAAAACATATGTGGCACACCCTCTGAGAAGAACCTCCTCAGTTTGGCATTCCCAGGTTTACAGTTTGGGTCCCAAGGAAGGCGGAGCAGGCATTACTACCCCAGGCTTAAAAGTAAGTTCTGGGTCTGCAGTCCTAGCAGGTAGCTTATGAGCCCCCACTGATTTGCTTATGTTTATGTCATCTGATTAATACAGTCGGTTCAACCCAAAGGCATTTATGAGGCTATTATAATAATAACAATGGCCTCAAAATGTTCTCCCATAAACATGAGGAGTATTCTCCCACAAATACATGTAGCATAAGCGGAATGAGAGGGGACAAAGAGAGTACCCTGATATCAAGGCACACATGTAGGGAAGTCAGAGCCCATAGCAGAGAGCCAGTGCCCTCATGACTCGTTGCCTCTCAGCCCTGTGTTCCTGCTGGGTGAGCTGGTGAGAGCACTGCAGATTGACTCACCACTACCAGAGCTCATTTTCCTCTCGAATCAATATTCTCTCTCTTCTCCTTCCTGATGCGGCACTCTTGATCGCTGCTTGCTGTTTCTAACTCTGTCTATCTCTCTCCTTATTTCCTGTGGGATTTAGTGCCTCTGACCAGGCAAACAGGTCTGTCACAAGACTTCATAACTCATAAGGGAGGGGAGAGAAGTCATCAGTTTCTCACATCTGTGACATCTTCTGTTAGAGGTGCAATGCCACACTTCACAAAACTACCCCCTTCCTCCAGTGGCTCAAATGTATGCAAGAAAAAGCAAGCTTAGCTTTTTATAGGCCACCAGGGGATGAGCAATCTTGGTCCAGTTCTTGCTAAGTTCCCTTTCTACTGGTATTGGGAATACTTTGTGTTACCTAAAGGTATGAACAGGGTGTTAACAACTTGTTAACATAACAATTACTTATGAAATCTGTTACTTGCCCCGGTTCTATAAGTCATCAGCTAGAATGGGGTCTGGGGAGGCTGTTGGTTTCTATATATACACACAGTAAATTGGTTGGGTAAGAGGCTAAAGGGAACTAGGGGTTCCAAGAGGCAGAAGTGAGGAGGGAGAGCTTTATAGGAATGGGAGACAGTCAGAGAAGGGATATAGAGGCAAGAGAAGGAATGCCATATCTAGGGAAGAAAAAATAGACCAGTCTCTATTGCCTAGGGATGTAGGTGCCATGACTTAACATGTGGGTAAAAGAGAGGGTGAAGATAATGATTGAGAGCATACAGGACTAAGGACACAATGTGTCACCACTGGAAGTAGCGAGCTCCTCTGTCCCTCCTCTCCAATCAGTTACCAAGTCTTCATCCATCCATCCATCCATCCATCCATCCATCCATCCATCCATCCATCCACCCACCCATCCATCCATCCATCCATCCATCCATCCATCCATCCATCCATCCATCCATCCATCCATTCATCCATCTATCCATCCATCTATCCACCCATCCAGGCTCTCATAAACTCTCACCAATGCTCTTGTGATAGCTTCCTAGTTGACCTCTCTATTTCTAACCTGTCCATACTCCAATCCATCCTTTGCACAACTGACAAATGGATATTTCATGTCAGCATGTCACCATGTCTCCACTGTCCTTAAGGAACTTCAGTGGTTCTCTATTAAAATTGGATAAAATGCAATCTTCTCCATTTGCTGTTAAAAGTCCCTCACAATCTGATTCTGATATATCTTTCCAGATTACATTCCCCATCTTGTGCTCTATATTCCAAACTGGGCTATTTGCTGTTCCTGAAACCTGAAAGTTCATCTCCTTCCTCCATCTTTGCTGCACCCCCTGCCTGGAATGCACTCCCTCCTTGCTTCTGCCTCTAGGAATATCTGACATCATTCAAGTATTAATTCCAGTACCACCTCCTGTAGGAGAGTTTTCCTGATGTTTCTAATTGTTAGTGTTCTCCCCACACTGGAATGACTTTTTGTATAGACTTATTTGCATACATATTATTTCTCCTAGTGGAATGTAAGGCAGGGGCAATTTCTTTTTTGTGTCTGTATCCCTAGGAAAGCTCCAAGTGTGGGGCATATAGCAAGATTTTAACAAATGGGTGTTGAATGAATAATTGTAATTCTCCCCTCAGAGGGTGATTGTGAAACTCAAAAGATGTAATGAATGTAAAATACTTTGCAAACTTCAGTGCTATATAAATGGTAGCCTTTATTATCCTAGAGCACTTTCATGTTTGAAAAGTACTTTCCTGGGGTGGGTAGTGAAACCATTATTGTCCCAGTTTTACAGATGAGGAAATGGGGCTGCTGCTAAGTTAAGTTGCTTTTTTCTGTGTTCATAGAGAATAGAGATTTAAACCTGGGGATTCCTGCCTCCACATCTAGGACATTTGATCATATTCCATGGTGCTTCACACACAAGGTGGGGAGATAGGGACTGAATCTCTGGTTTTATTGGTACCAGGAATGGACAGGTGTGAAAATTCCCTCTACAATGCAAATGATTCTTCTCTGCATCTTTTTTTTTTTTTTTGCTTTTTGGAGGGCAGTTGGGGTTAAGTGACTTGCCCAAGGTCGCATGGCTAGTTTTTGTGTTTAGTGTCTGAGGCTGGATTTGAACTCAGGTCCTCCTGACTCTAGGGCTGGTGCTCTATTCACTGTGCCACCTAGCTACCCCTCTTCTCTGCATCTTGATGCCTTCAGAGTTGGCCTGGAGCATTGGGAACTTAAATGATTTGATCAGAGTCCCACAGTCAGGATGTGTCTTAGAAAGGACTTGAACCCAGGATCTCTTGACTTTGAGGTTATGTCTTCATCCTCCAGGCCATGTTGACTCTTGGCTCTCACCTGCACATATACATATGTATTCAGACCTGCACTTCTACATATAGAATATTAAAACATGCATACATATGAAAGAACATAGTACACCAGAGCTGGAAGTGAAACAAGAACATATCTAATTCAACATTTTGTTTGTCTAACAGATAAAAGTAGCTGACATTTACATAGGATTTTCTGCTTTATAAAATGACATGTATTTATTATCTCATTTGACCTGTACAATAACTCTGTGATTTAGCTGTTATTATTACCCTAATTATATAGACCAGGAAGCTGAGGCTGAAGCATTAAGAGATTCGCCCAGGGTCATACAGACAGTAAATGTTTAAGGCAGGATCCAAACCCAAGTCTTCAGGATTCCAAGCCCAACCCTCTCTTCATTGGTACATGACAAGCCATGACATGGCCATGGTGAATGGGTAGCCAGAGCCAGACTCGTGTGGAGACCCCCCAAAATTGCTTCTAATACCCAAACCTCCGAGGAACTGTCTGAAACAACACAGTTTACTGGTTATTAAAAGTTCAGTTTCCTGTTGCCTGAAATCTCTTACTGTTTGGTAGCATAAAAATAAATTACTAATGCCTGCCTGCCGAAAAATCAATTTCTTTGGTGCCAGTGGCAAGATTAGTGCTCACACAGCTATAACATCATTCATTAGTGGTAAGTATTACAGAGAAAAAAAGCCTCAAAAGAATTACTGTTCATTGCAAGGAAAATAGAAGCTGTCTACATCATGTGATTATGGGTATTGGGTGAAGACTGAGTTCTAAGATAATATTTAAGGAGAAATCGGATTGCATTTTTTGGTAGTAGGGATGAAGAAGCTGAGTCTGGTCCACTTTACTGGGCTCTAGGTTTGGTTCTTTCTGAGCACACATGTGCCCTGGGTCCTATCTAAAAGGCATGTGCAACCAGAATCTTCTGCTTGATTTATTGATCTCTTTGATGGTCTGACTCATGGGAAAGGGTCAAGGTTCTGAATTCGTGGCATCATCCCCGTGACATTTTAACTCCAAATCCTTGACTTAGCAAAATACTCTTTCTCGGAATCATCAACCACCTTAGTAAGGCATATGATTTGCACTGGTATTAATGCAAGAAATCATCTTAGATGGCTGAGCTATGGGGACAGGAGGGCAATGTCAACTGCATTTAATGAATCTTAGCAGGAACTTTTCTCCTCTGCAATCACAGTGTCACAGAATTTGGAAGTTGGAAGGGGACTTAGAACCTTCTCCAAACTCCCACTGATGGAATTCCTATTATAACATCCTCGAGTAGTTATTCAGGTTTTTCTCAAAGACAAATCCTAACTAACTGCTCAAATTTGCCTAAAACTTTCTTCCAGATAACTTTGTTCCAAACTCTTCCATACTGTGGAACTTTTGTCTTGATATTTACCATCAGCCTGCAATGGGTAGCTTCTACCCTGAAGAGGGAGGATGGGGCATGTTGGGGGGTGTGGGAGCATTGGCAGAAATACCACTGTCCTGGGAATCAGAAAGTCTGTGTTGTGGTCCACTTTGAAGTAGGCCCATGGAAATTGGCCATTACAGTTTGGCGTGGAAAAGACAAACATCTGGATATTCTATTGTTTTGGCCACCACCATGTAGGACTGGTATTTGTTTATAAGATATTTGATGAGCATTCCAGACTAATAGAATGCTATATCTGGGTGGGAAGGACATTGGGGTCCACACAGTCAAACAATCACTACCATGTAAAATGGGTGCGATCATCTGGTTCTTCAGAGCTGTCATCTTGGTCCCAGGGAGCACTCCTTAGGGATTCTCAGTGAGTCGCTCCCTGCCAGTCACCGTCTTCCTGGTTGAGGTCAGGAATGTACTGGTCTGCTCATTACTACTTAGTAGACAGAATGGGATTCCTGGTGGCAAACTTCTCAGTCAAACTAATCCTGCTTCAGGATGTCAGGGTCAAGGTCTTGAAAGAAAAGGTGTTTCCATTTCAAATTGAGAAATCAAGTCAACAAGCATTTATTAAGCCTTTACTATGAGTTAGACACTGTGCTAAGCCAAAGGAAAAAAAATTTCCTACTCTTAAGGAACTCACAAATCAATTGGGGGGGGGGCAGAGAATGATATGCAAAGAAGTCTGTATGAAGAAGATGGAGACAGGATAAATTGTAGATCGTCACCAGAGAGAAGTCATTAGCATTAAAGGGGATCTGGGAAGATTTCTTGGAGTTGGTGGGACTTGATCTGGGGATTTAAGGAAGGCTGGGAAGTCAAGAGGACAAGTGGCGGGGCGGGGGAGGGGGGATTTCAGGCAGGATGGTTAGCCAGAGAAAATCCCTGGAGTTGGGAAATGAAATGTCTTGATTAAAAAATAGTAAGGAGGCCAGTGTCAATTGGATTGTACAACAATGTGACAAGGGAGTAAGATGTAGTGAGACTGGAGAGGTAATAGGGGACCAGACTGTGAAGAGCTTTCAGTGCTAACTAGGGGATTTAATATTTGATTTTGGAGGTAATAGGGAGCCACTGTGGTTTATTGTGTGGAGTTGAGTGTTGTGACATGGTCAGACCTTCACTGTAGGAAAATCAATTAGATTGGGTGGAGGATGGACCATATTGGCAGACAGAACAGGCAGCAGATAATTGCAGTAATCCTCATATGAGGTGTTAAGGCTCTGTACCAAGATGGTGGCAGAGTCAGAGCAGAAAAGAGAGAATGTATGAGAGAGATGTGATGAGATGAGAGAGAGTGAAAACTGAGGGTGACACATACTTGGGATGCTGGATGATTAATTTCCTAGTTGAAGATAGAGAAAAGGGTAAGGTAGAATAAGGGGAGTCTCAGATAGTTGATGGCCAGACAATAACCAGGCATCCTGAAGTAGCCATGATCTCAGGTACATATGAGGGTCCTTCTTAATAGAACAAGTAGGAAACTTTTTGAATTGAGAATATTAGCACAATGGGTACTTAAGGAGTTGACTAGAATCACCAGCTTGACTCTCCTTTCCCTTTTCCTAAGGGTTTTAGAAAAGCTGCATCTCTAACAATCAGAAAGTGAAAAAGAATTACCATTGAATATTCAATTAGAGCTTCTGGTCTTTAAGAAGAGAGTCTTAAAGGCAGAGAAGTAGCTTGTGGAACTAGTTACAACAGAGGAGAAAAAAAGGAGAAAAGCTGGGGCTCATGGAGAATGGGCTGACTGACAGCTTCACATGTGAAGCATTATCTCTGAGCAAGAGTTTTCACTGGAAAATGGGTTCAACTCTGCCAACATCAGGACCAGAAGTGAAAAGAATGATGCTGAGTGTTGGGAATGGACACTGGGGTTAAGAAAGCATCTCACTTATCCAAGTAAGTAAGTCCTGCACAGAGATAGTGCCTGGCCATGTAGAGCTGTGAGGACATTCAGAGATCACATAGCGCAAGCCTTTCATGTAATTGGGGAAGAAATTGAGGATTAAGAAGTTAAGTAATTTGCTCAAGGTCATGGAGGTGAAAGGAGCTAACATGGTTATAGAGCTTTAAGGTGGTACATGCTTAATGCCCCTGAAGCCCAGAAGATCTGAAGTTGACCTTGGCCCCAGACCTTTAATAGCTGTGGGATGCTGGCCACTCTCACCTCAATTTCCCCCTCTGTAAAGTGGAGTAATAATAGCCAGAATGTTGTGAGATTAAATTGAGATCATATTTATAAAGCACTTAATGCAGCACCTGGCACACAGTAGGCATTTAATAAAAGTTGCTTTACTTTCTTCTTTATCTTATTTTATTCTCTCAGTAGTCATGAGATGGAGGTTTTTATAGATAAACTGAGTCTGAGCTAGGTTTAATGACTTGCCTGGGGCCACACACAGCTAGTAATCCTAGAGCCAGATTAAAATTCACATCTTTCTGTTCTATCCATTGTAGCACCTAAGCTCAGAGGCAGGATTTGAAACCAGGTCCTTTGGCTACAGAACTAGTATTTCTGCCATTTGCTGAGAACCCAAGTTTCAATCTTCTCTAGCTATCCATAGATTCCATTCCTCGTCACAAGTTCCCAGAATCTTTACCACCCTTCCCTCAGTTCAGATATATTTCCTTTCTGAATTCTTTCCTTATGCCCCTGATTTTTATGCCATCTTCCTCCAAATCAGAATGCATTTGTTCCTCTTTGTTCATAGTACATTCCACAGTAGAATGGAAGTTTTGTGAGGGGAGGGATAATTTAGTCCTTTAGTTTATATCTTCAACTGCTCACATGGTGCCCTGGACAGAGGAGGCTTTTGATAAGTTTTTTCATGGAACTGGAGAATTTGCCACCATTCACCAGCCTGATTTCCCGTATTTGTCTGAAGTGGATTAGTCACAGCCTCATATATTACCAGACACTGGAGTTTTCACATGAATTATCCAGAAACATGAAAACAAGGCCAGGCTCATAGCTGGCAGTATGAGAACAGCCAGGGAGGAAGCCGTTTCTTATTATTCCTGGTTATCCACACTTGTAAAACCAGCATTTGGAAAACTAATCAGCAGTGTGATCAATTTTGTTATTTCCTTTAAATATTTGTTCCATAAATTAGAAATAAAATAAATAGAAATGTACAAAGTAATTATTGGAAGGGTCATCTTTTTGATATGTGGTCCAGGTAACCTATGTCAGCGATGTCTGATTAAAGGGAAGAATAATTAGCAAATGATTGAATTTGGCTCTGGTCACATTTCAAATAAGTTAAATACTCATTTAGGTTGTATGCTGCCTTGGTTGTATGGCAAGCTTAGCAAGCCATATCACACGGAAACATCTAGGCTCAAGACATGTACACTGACAAATTAATAGTTAGCTTTGGGAATTCAAATTTAAATAGCAAATGATTGGTGCATTTTCTAATCATTCTTCTCAACTTCTGATATGCTGCTCTTCTTTGACGTTGCTTTGATATATTGTAGACTAATAGAATTGGAAAAGGTCTAAGAGAGAACATTGTCCAACTCCCTACTAAGTGTGGGCATTTCTTGTGGAACATCCCTGAGGTGAGATTACAATCTAGCTTCTAAATACTTGCAGTGACTGGGTGTCACCACTTTGCGGGGGTGTTAGAGATGCCCTTTCTTTATAGTTAACCCCCCAAATCTTCTGAAGGAGATTGCTCGAAGGATGTGTATATATTCATTTTGGAGAAGAAAAGACTGGGCAGTTGGGAGGTATGGAGAATGTGTTAGCTGTCTGTAAGAACTGGAGTGGCATTCACCATGGAAAGGGATTAGATTTCTTCACCTTAGCTCTGGAAGGCAGAACAAAGAACAGAACTGAACAAAGTAAGAGTAAAAAGGGCAAAAGTTAAAAGGGTCTTTCTAACCCCGAGAGCCAGACAAAGATGGGATGGACAGTCATGGAAAGTAGTGTCTTCTTTCTTATTGGATTTTTTTTTCAAAAAGGCTAGATGACCACTTGACAGCTCTCTTAGAGGGTAGAGTCAGTATCAGTTACTGGGGGGACTCAATAGCTCCCTTCACCTGAGTGTTTCTATGATTCGTTGATTGTTACACAGAGTTAGAATTAGGATTTTATGTTTCTCTTTGTTCTACCCCATTATAGGAGTTTTTTTTTTCCCATAAAAGGGAAGATTTTAAAGATCTCAGGCAAATTTCACCCATCTGCCTTAGCCCATCTGTGATTCTCAGTGGCATTCACTTTCTGCTTTACTCCTGATTCTGAGGTGTAGACAGGAAGCTGGGTGTCCTGACTTCCAGAATCCTACGTCCAGATGTCCATCTGTTCTTTGTTCTGAGAATCCACGGAGGGCTGAAATCTTGAGTCATGGCCTTTTCTTTCCATCCCTGTCTTCTGGGTCCCAGCTGAAGGGACTAAGTCCCCCAAGTAAAACCACTCACAGCTGTAGGAATGGGCCCCATAACCAGTTCAGTTGGCTGGAGGGAGATTGCTAAAAGAGCCCTGAATGTGGAGTCATTGGATTGGGGTTTGAATCCAGATTTTCTTGGTCTACCATACCTTTAGGCAATGCAGTGAGATTCAGTTCGAAACGGAATTCACTAAGCATTTAAACACAAGGCACCGGGCAAGTCATGGACTCTCTGGGACTCAGTTTTCACATCTTCAAAAGGACCTGGATGGACCAGATGAAATCTAAGGGCCATCTGGTTCTAATTATTACTATCCAGTCTCCCCTTGGTTACATCAGTCAGGATGAAGCACCATGGCTTATTTGTCCACTCTCTCAAATGCATGGGGAAAAGCTCCAATCCCTCTAACAGAGGGATCCTTAAACTTGTGGTCTGTGAATAGAATCAAGAAGTCCATGAACTTGATTGGGAAAAGTACACCTGCCTTTCAATATCATTGATATCCTTTGTAATTGTATTTATTTCATTTTAAGCATTTTAAAATTTTACCCTGAGAAAGGGTCCATTGGTTTCATCAGAGAAAGTTCTATGGGTTTCGTGATAACACACACATATGCACACATACACACACATAAAACTTAACAATATCTGCTCTAAGGAAACTCTTTTGGATCAAACTATATCCCTGTTTTCACTTATGATTATTATGATTAGTAATCTCTCTTTCTCCTTCCCCCTAATCTTTTCTCTTCTCTTCCCTTTTCTCCTCCTCCTCTTCCTCCTCCTCCTTTCTTCCTCCTCCTCTTCTTCCTCCTCCTCCTCTTCTTCCTTCTCCTTTCTTCCTCCTCCTCATCCTCTTCTTCCTCCTCCTCCTTTCTTCCTTCTTCTCCTTTTCTCTCCCTCTTTCTCTCTTCTTTCTCGCCCATCTCTTTCCCTCTGATAAGAAATCTGTTAGGTAAATGATTATTCTATCTCATAGTTTGTGATAGAAAAGGAGAGGAAAACTGGTTAGTCTGCCAGATCCCTAAATTGGGGGGAAGGATGATTTCTAAGCTTCAAAGGAAAGACTGGGAAGATCTCTCAGGATGAAATCCTTCAGGGAAGTCATCCCAGGAAGGACGGACGATTCTTGAATGAAATTATGAAGACACAAAGGAAAATAATGATAGAGGAAAGATAACGAACAGCGGGAGAATACCTAAATAAGTAAAGAAAGAGGAAGAGAGCCCCTGACTGCCCTGAGGAGCTCAAGTCACTTGGTCAGGGTGCACCACATCTCTCCTAGTACATTACTACTCAGCCCCTGAAAGAACTGGAAGACGTGGTTACCAAGCCACTGTTGATGTATTGAACAGACCATGGCCAACAGGAGAGGTACCACGAGATTTAGCAGTCATTTACTTTAACCCCTCCCTGACCAGGAATTCACTCCAGAAAATCCCAATAAATGGTCTTCCAAATTTTGCTTGAGGACCTCCCGTGTGTGTGTGTGTGTCTCCTATCTCCAAAGGAAGCCCATTGTATTTTGGGATGCCTCCTTTGTCATTATGTTCTAAATTTCACATCTTTCACATTTTCCTCCCCCTTTTCTTAGTTTTTCTTCTGTGGTCAAACAGAAAAAAAAACCCAACACAACCAAATAATAACAAAGTCAAAGCAAATAAACAAAAACAAACCCATTTGGGAAAGCCCAAATACTCAAAGTCCATAGCCAAAACTTGTAGACAAAAGATACCATGTTCTCTGGTTTTCTTCTCTTCAAGTTCAGTATCTCACATCCTTTCAACTGCTTCTCATATGTCAGAAAAAAAGGCCCTTTATCAATGGTTGGCTTCCATTTGGCCCTCTCCTCCTTACACACACACACACACACACACACACACACACACACACACACAAGCCCCTTTATTGCTTCCTTATTACTGAAACCTATCCTGCCTTTTTTTGTTATTAATATGCTTTTAATTTCATCAGTAAAACATTTATAGAAATTTGCTTTTTCTGATCATATAAGTACCTATATAATATCCTCAATTTTACCTCTAGGCCCATAAAGCCTAAAGTATTTACTCTCTGGCCCTTGACAAAAACTTTGCTGACCCCCATTCCAGTGCACTTTGACTCAGAGTTAGAAATTTCTTGACGGCTAGTTTAACCACCAGGGGGAATCCTATACTCCCAAAACTCACTGGGGGAGGAGGAATCTGTACCCCACCCCCAAGCCTTGAGACTGAGCTGGGAAGCCCAATTCTGGTCTCATGAGTTACAATTATAGTTTTTTCCATGTAGGAATGTAAATAGTTCAACTTTAATAAGTTCTTATGATTTCTTGCTTCTCTTACTCCTTGTATTTGAAAGTCAAATTTTCTGTTCAGCTCTGGTTTCTTCATCAAGAATACTTGAAAGTCCTCTATTTCATTGAATGACCATATTTTCCCATGAGGCATTGAACTCAGTTTCACTGGGTAGGATCCTGCCTTTCTTGATGAACCCTGAAGTTACAAAGGCTTTTAATTGGGGGGGGGGGGTTATATTACACCATTGACTCATTTGAGCTTGCCTTGAAAGATATCCTTTTATTTCAGTGTCACTGAGCAGTTGATCATGAATCAGAACTGAAAAAAAAAAACCATTTTCTTCCCTAATTTTGGAGAAATGAAGGCCTCTAAGTTGTCTAGCAGGGTGCAAATGACCAGTTTGATTGACTACACCACAGATGCTCATCTGACTGGTACCTGTTGCCTTTGTCCTTGCCTTGACAGGCTTCCTGTTAATTCAGTTCTAATAATTAACACTCTTATCTTACAGAAGAATGACATTTGCTATTATGTGATTCAAAGCATACTTGCTAATTACAATATTTTTAGCTGATCGGCGGGATGCATTTTTGGAACATTCAGAAAAAAATGTCACATCTTAGAGGAGCAGTTGAGGTAATGATCCTGAAGGTAAAATGAGTTGATAAGATTTTAAAAGAAATGCATTTATTTGAGAAAAGACAAAGTCTTGTTTGAGAAGACATTTTTCTTTGGAAGAACTGAACAGGGCTAGACATCCCTGTTATGGGCACATAGACTAATTGAATTTTGAAGAAAAAAGGACCTTTGCAATAGTTTAGTTTAACACCCCCTTCAATTTTGTAGTGATAAAACTAAGGATGAAAACTATTTTCATAAATAAGCTATAGGTTGTGTGGTTGTGGTTGTGATTTGTCCTACGTTCTCTAAGAGGACCATGGCATCAGGGAGATGACATGACTTGTAATTGACCTCACTGCCCCCTCCAGAACCATTTGGATCCAGTGGTCAGATGTCAGTCAGGATGACGGGAGGTGGCCCTAGGTGCAGCGGGAGGATAGGCAGGATAAGCCAGATCTGAGGGAAGGGATTGGACAAGTCTTCTTGTAGAAGGTAGAATTTTGGCAAAGATTTGAAGGAATGCAGGGAAAGCAGGGGGCAGAGAAGAGAAGGGAGAGAATTCTGGGCAGTCAGTGAAATGTCTGCAGTTGGGAAATGAGTGGAATATTTGAGAAACAGCAAGGAAGCCAGGAACTGAAGGACACAAAGGGGACCAAAGCTTGAGAAGCCTGGAGAGGCAGGAAGAATCCAGGTTATAAACGACTTTAAAAGTCACAGAGGATTTCATGTTTGAACCAGGAGGCAATAGGGAGTTCCTGCAATTTATTGACTACAGGGTATGGCAGGGCAGATCTGCATTTGAGGGAGATGATTTTGGCAGCTTCCTGGAGAACAAACTGTAATGGAGAGACCCCCCAGAATGGTCGTCTTGGTTTGCGGGGATGAAGGGCCTGTACCAGTATGGTCCTTGGACTCCTATCCCAGGATTCCTTCCATCATGGAAAAAGGGATTGAGCAAAAGTGACATCCTTTCCTTCTGGACTTTGTTGAGCAGGACAGTTCTGTGGGGAGAAATGCTTTACTTTGCTCAGAGAAAGACAAATTCCAAGCAAAAAAATAATTCAATAAAGTGAATTCCTTGAAGATCCATCTCATCCTCATCCTTGGCCAATGGCCAAGTGGCTTGCTGTCTCTCTCCAAGAGTTCTGCTACTCCTGGCCATCCTTACCATCCTGAGGGCCTTTCCTGGTAAATTTATGTTCTCTCAGTGAATGGGGCAATGTGGTGCACTGGGAACATCTCTGGGTGGAGTCACAGGAGCTAGATTCAAATCCCTGTTCTGTCTCTTACCCTTGGCAAACATCTGGTCTGGGGTATAGACTTTGAGTCAGAGAGACGTGTTGAAATTCTGACCCTAAAATTTACTTCCTCTGTGACCATGGGCAAATTATTTAACCACTCTTTGTTAATTCAGTTATAGAATAATGATAAGGACGGGTATAGGATCTTCTTAAATAAATGAATCAACAAGTAATTGTTCATTTGTTATGATTACGTGCCAGCCACATTCTGCTTAATCAGTCACTGTGTAGATGAAAATAAGAGCCAAATCACCCCTGTCCTCAAGGGGTTTACATTCCAAGGGGGGGAGCATGCTAATATAGAGAGATACAGAAAACACAGCCAAAGCAAACCCCGCCATGATGAGATCAGATGTGATAATCAGTGTGGGAAGTCTCATGTCACCAGTCTTCTTACCAGATATCATTTGGGCAATGCCCTTACCTTCCCTGAACTTTAGTTTCCTTATTTCTGAGATAAGTGGGTGTGACTGGTCAAAGGTGCCAAACTCTGGGCTTACCCACAACGCTCGCAACTGCCACCCAAACCAGATGAAAATATAAGTGGGAAATATTTGGCCAAATAAAGACACAAGACAACATAGATAATGCTGGTTTGTGGTTTTCCAATCTGTTCCTATTTGGCACCACTGGACTAAATCTCCAGGAGACAATTTCATGCTATGATGTTCATGACATAAGTTCTCTGATACTTATCCCAACCAATATAACACACCTACTGTGTGTGGAGAGCTACATTAAGAACTGGAGGAGTTTAGACAGAGTCCTTTTTTTTCAAAAAGCTCATAATCTGGGGGTTGGTGGTGGTGGATATGATACAAATAGGTAATTTGAATATAAAATCATAACTAGTATATTGGAGAGAGAGAGAAACAAAGTGTTCTGTGAACCTCAAGGGGGAGGCTTTTATTCACCGAAGCTGGTCAGGGAGAGCTTCCTGGAAGAGATACCATTGAGCTGGGCTTAAAGTAGCCTCAAGAATTAAATAGACAGGGTTCAGGGATAGCATTGCAGGCTTGCACCAGTGTGATGGAAAGCACAGAGGGGACCATAACGGCAACAGTTAATCTAGCATTCTTCATTAAGACAGATTTTTCTGGGAAAGGTCACCTTTTCTACCTCAGCCTCCATGTCACATTCTGCTCTGATGTTATGAGGCCTTTGACAGAAAAAACTGCAGAGAAGTCATTTATCCTGCGGCTGAAACCACTGAATTTACAATTTGACCCCTGCTTGCTGCCCACAGCATGCTACTCAATCCAATTTGGTAGATATTCATTATCTATTACTAAAATAATATTTATTATTAACATGGGTCAGTCTCATCTGTGTAAGGCACTGTCCAAGGTCCTAGAGATACAAAGACAAAAGGGAAACAGCACCTCCCTTCAAGGGGATTATTTTCTACTGGAGACTTAACCTGTATATAAAGAAAGGCAACCTTTATATTGGACCAATATATAAAGGAATCCAAAGTCGTGTCAAGGAGAGAGCTGTAATGATTGAAGGGTGGGGAGGAGACAGGGAAGGTCTCCTGGAGGAGGTGACATCTGAACTGGACTTCAGAGGAAGCAAAAGGCCTTACGAGGTAGACGAGAAGGTGCTTTGTACTCTGTGGGATTCTTCAACAAAGTGTCCGCTTTGGGCCCAGCAGTGTGGTGGGTGCTGTGGACACTGAGATAAAAAACACATTTTTCCTGTTGCCTTCAAGAAGCTTATATTTGCAGGGGAAAAGCACACAGAGGAGTATACAGAAGAGGAAACATCAAGTGGGGGAAAGTAATTCAGTTATTTCAAGGAGAGATCACTAACAGTCAGGGGAGGGGGGAAGGAAGAGAGGCCTCAGGTAGCAGCCTGCCTGCGCTGTGCTGGGAAGGGAGTGGAGGGTTATTAGAAGCAGCAATGAGGAGCTAATGTGCCAATCATTCTGGTTCAGTTTAAGGGCTTACTTTGTCCCTGACACTGAGCCAGACATGTGGCAGACAGGGACAAGCATGAAGTGGCCCTGGCCTTAGGCACTCACATTTGTGACCACAGATCATGTGCTTGACCCCAGTCTAGCTGGCATCATCTTAGGGTTCTGAGGCCCTTCATGGCAACCATGTGACCCATCTCTACCATATGCATTTATTCCATCTGCTTAGTTACTCCCTATCATAACAGGTGACATAGGGCACTTTTGTGAGCTTGATTTCCCTCATATGTCACATGGAGGCATTGTGCTGGGACACCCCCCCTCACCACTCACATATCTACCATCTATTTGTGCTGAGAGGCATCACCAAGCTCCGGACCCTCGGATCATTAAATGTATTTCTCTCATCTTCAATTGCTTTTCATCCACTGGTTCTTCCTGCCTTCTACAGACATGCCTCCACCCCACCCATTGCTAAAGAGCCCCTCCCTCAAGTTAGACTCACGTTCTTCTCCTCTTGCCAGACTCCATGAAAAGGCTCTTCTTCATTTTGCCTCCATTTCTCTCCCTTTCCCTCCTCCAAATCTCCCAATCTGGTTTTCAAACTCACTACTTGATAGAAGCAGCTCTCTCCCAGGTTACCATTAACCATTTTCTCAGTTCCCATCCTTCGTGTTCTCCCTAGAGATTTGGGGACTGGAGTGTACCTCACACCCCTAGCCTCCTGGATGTTTTTTCCTGGCTCTTATCATTACTTCCCCTCTTGCCTGACTGATTCTTCTCAATATTTTTGTTGGGCCATGACCCTCCTCCCACCCTCTAAGTTTGGGCACCTACCAACAGTCTGACCTGGGACAACTTTTCTCACACTCTCTCATCAGTTCTAATGGATTAATTACCATACTCATGCAGAAAGCTCATGAGTCCAAGTATACAATCCCACTCATTTTCCTGTATTAAGAACTGCCTCCTGGACATTCCCAATCAGATGCCCAATAGGCACTTCGAACTCAACACATTTGGAACATGTCTTCTATCTCTTCACCCAAGACCAGACCTCAATCAAGCTTACTCGGTTTCATGAATGATACATTTTTTTCCAATCACCCAGGTTTTAACCTTGACTCTGTCCCTCTCACAGCTCCCGTGCCTTCCTTTATAGAGGGCAGACAATGGACTTAACTCAGGGTTTTCTACTTTGCAGAATGAGATGCCCCTGGGCTGGGTCCCCCCATTAGATTATAAGCTTCTTGATAGCAAGCATCATCTTTCTTTTTCTTAATTGTATCCCCAGTATTTGGCACAGTGTCTGACTCATAGTAGGTGCTGAATAAATGTTTTTCCTATTACATATATATATATAATTGTGAATATCTTTAATATTATAACAGCTAGACTTTATATAACACTTAAAAGTTTTCAAAGCATTTTACATGCTATTTTGTTTGAACCTCACAATAAACCTCCGAGGTAGGTACTGTTATAACCTCATATTTACAGATGAGAAAATGGAGGCTAAATGATTGTCCCAGGTTCATATGGCAAATATGTGTCTGCAGCAGGTTTGGAACTCAGGTCTTCCTTATTCTAAGACTAGCACCACCTAGATGTATCTCCGGTCAGGTGCCATATTTTGTTAATTCTCCCTCCACAAAATCACTCTCATTTGTCCCTTCTCTCCCTTAATGAAGTCTCTACTCTAGTTTAAGACATTGTTAACCTCTTTCCAGGCAATAGTTTTCTAATTGCTCTTCCTGTCTCAGACTCTCCCTCTCAAATCTATCCTCCATACAAGGATTCAAGTGATATGCCTTAAATAGAGATCTTACCATGTCCATGGCCCTTTCCCTCACCTAAATTTTCAATGACACCCTATTGCCCCTGGGATAAAATGAAAAATTTCAGGCTCTCCTCTCTTCTCCTGCCCTCCCATCCTGTCCCCTCCCTGCACTCCCCATTTCTGCCTCTCTTTCTGTCTGTGTCTGTCTGTCGATTTTTCTCTTTGTCTCTCTCTCTATTGTGTTTATTTGGATACATTCTGTGCCCCTCAAGGACAACTTAAGCTTCTTGAGGACAGGACATCCCCACCCTTCACCCCTTGCCCTCTCAACACATTTAATGAATATTTGGTAAATTGAACTTGAAAAGATGAGGGTTCACACCTTTCCTTGGACACTGACTAGCTATGTGACCACGCACATAATGAGATCCCTATCAGCCCCAGTTTCTCATTAGTAAAATCATCATAATAGCACCCATGCAATTTGCCTACCTAACAACTTTGGTGTAAGATTTTTGTTAAGAGCTTTGTAAACCTTCAAGCCCTAAAGAAATACCAATGATCATTAAGATTCCTGGAGCCATTCTGATATGTAGTCAGGGTGTCCAATTTTATATCTCAATTAAGAGAATCAGTTTAACTTTGGGCTCCATGGGGTAAAAGAATTAGAAAATTTATTAATTACAGTTATTTTTACAGTTCTATTTTGGTGCTTACTATTTGATTTAAGAAATCCCACTAGTAGCCATGAAAAAAAAAGAAAATGCATTTGAATTCCAACCATTATAGGCATGTTTCATCATCTCAGAATATTACAGTACCAAGGTCAGGCAGTACATTTATTTGTTGAAACGTGAAAACAAATTCTAAGGTATGGCAAGAAATCACAAAAGATTCATCTTTGAAATAGAAGTGTAACCAGAATCCCATTTCATAATTTAGTCTTTGCTGTTCTCTTCTGTGGATTGCTTACACATAGAGATAGAAGATCATAGATAACAGTCAGATATTCATGCTACTGCAAATATACAATATAGTAACAATGGGCAACATTATCGTAAGGTTCTAGCAAATGGTCATGGCAAATGCATCCATTTGGTATGTGAATGTCCCTTCCATTTTGTGACTAATGATATAACTTCAAATTCCATGGAAGGTAGTGTGATACAGGAGAAAGAACACTGTTTATGAAGTCAAATTGACTGAGCTGATTTCTTGCTTCTCCTGCATGGTTTGGGAAAAAGTGCTTTCTACACCTCAGTTTACATAGCTGTATACTAAGAAGTTTAGACTGGATTATTTTTCAAGTATTTTCCAACTCTGATATTCTACATTTTAAAAGACATTCTAGCTCTGATCTCCCACGTTCTGAGTTTTTTCTAGGCTCTAAAGCTTATGATCTAAATCTTGGATTTTGGTCTGTGATAAACATTAGCTAACACTTTCTGGTCTTGTGCATATTAACCTGGTGTTGGATAATGTCCACAGCACAAAAGGTCTATTTGATCTCTGTCAAAGGTAGTACCAGTGAAGAGACTGCACCTGCTTCTCAGCATCACTCCATCCTTGACCTGCAGGAAGTCTGTCCATTGCTCAGTGCCATCACAGATGGACCCCCACTTCTGGAAACATCTGCCATCATCCTTTTTCTCCTTTGCCTAACTCTTTCTTCCTCCCTCTTTCTGGGAACATCATACTCTTTTCTCCTTACAATCATCCTTCTGGAATTCTTTCACTGAATTTCGCATCTTTACTATCCTTGTTTTAAATTCCAGGCATCTTTCCAGGGAAGCATCATGGTCAGCCAGTCAGTCACTAAACATTCATTAAGCACTTGTTGCATACCAGATACTGTGCCCAGTGCTAGGGATTGAAAGGCAAGTAAAAGACAGTCCTTTCTCTGAAGCAGCTCACAGTCTAATGTAGGGAGAAAACAGATGAACAATTATGTAGAAGCAAGATCTAGACAGGAAATATTGGAGGTAATCCCAGAGAGAAGGCACTGAGATTGACAAGGAGCTGGAAAGGTCTCTGGTGAGTGGGATTTTAGCTGAGCCCTCAAGGAGGCTGGGGAAGCCAGGGGCAGAGGGAAGGAGTGAACGAGTTACAGGCATGGGAGAATCTCAGCTCTGACTCCACATGGATGGGACTAGAGGACCCCCGGGGTCCCTTCCGCCTCTGGAATCCTGGGATGCTGTGATTCGGTTTACAACCTGGGTGACCTAATTGTACCCTGCTCCCTGGGGCTTGGTTTTCCGGTGAGACTAAATAATGCCCCAGGTCCAAGCTAGCTCTAAATCTGCATGATTCTGGGGTCCCACATCTGCACAGACCCAGCTGTCAAAGGGCAGCGGGGGTCTGTTTCCTTCTTATTTTGGCAGGCTGGGCATGGATAAGAGCTCAGGAAAATTCACCCACTGGGCAGAGAGAGACCTCCCAACAAGAGGAAGGAAGAGGGCCAGGCAGCAAGCCACATGGCGTGGGGTGGGCTGGGGGGTAGCCTAAGCTGCAGGGGGAGAAGGAAGGGCCTGTATTGTCCTGGCCAAGAGAGTTCAGGATTTCTTTGCAGTTGGGGGTCCTGCCCCCATGGCCCCCTGGTAGTCCATTCTCCAGCATCCTCTCCTGCCCTGTTTTTCTGACAAAGGCTTTCCCAGAAGCAAGCCTACAGTGGAGGGCGGGGGTGTACCAAGGCTGCAGCGGATGGAACCAAGCCTTGGAGGTTTCCAAGCTCCCTCTCTCCTCCCTCCCCCTTCCCCCCCCCCCCCCCCCCCCCCCCCCCCCCCCCCCCCCCCCCCCCCGGGGCCGGAGCACCCCCCAGGCTTCTGGCCTCTGTGCGGCAGCCTGCGCTGACGTCATCCCTGCATTCTTTTGTGTGGCGTGAATGAGGGTGTAAATTGATCCCAGTGGGGATCTGGGTCTCTCTGCCAGTGCCAGCAGAGCTGAGCTGTCTATTACCTGCAGATGGGCTTCCAAGCCCCAAGTGCAGGTGAACTCGACCTTCTGAGGGTGCCAGCATCCAGGCCCGGTCTTCATGTCACAGCCAGGATGTTCCTGCTTGTCAGCCTCAGCTCAGGGTGCCCTCTTAAGCAGTCACAAGCATAATTCTCATTCTGATGGCACTTTCAAGGTCTGAGATTCCGAGCTCAAATGGGCTCAGCCATCATTTTGTTCCACCCTCTCACATTACAGAGGACACTGAGGCCCAAGGCTGACACAGGCTCCTTGGCTCACTGGCTCAGAGCTGGATGGGACCAGAGGCCCAGAGAGTTCATAGCATCATGGATGTCCAGGTGATGGAGCCTCAAACCAGCCCTTCCATTTGGTGGAGACTGAATCTCAGAGAAGGCAATGGACTTGCCTAAAGTCACACAGGCTGTCTGTGAAAAAAAACTGGAATTTAAACTGAAATAACCAACAGCACAGCTGTTATTCCCACAACACTCCAAGGTTTGCAAAGCACTTCCCATAGGAACTCTTTTGATCCCCACACTCACCCTGGGTAGGTCCTATCATTAGCCCCCCTCTTACAGACAAGGCTGGTTACAGAACTAAGTAAGTGTCTGAGGCTGGATTTGAACTCTGGTCTCCTCGACTCCAGGGCCAGCACTCCAGCCACCAAACTGACTGTCTAGTCCTGGAATCTTAAGGAGTCAATAAGGGTTGATGAAACCCAGAGCAGAAGCCGCTCAGAGGCTGGCCAGTCCGACCCCCTTGATATCACAGAGAAGGAACCAGCAGTGTTGGGACTCGCCTGAGATGGGACATTGGGACTTGCACCCAGACTCTGCCTCCAAATGCCTTTGCAGCCCCTTGGTCCTCAGCCTCCTGTTGGGCATCAGTGGCATCAGCATTTTTGTCCTTATTTTACAGCCAATGGGACTGAGGCATGTGGGGTTGCAGTGATGTGTCCAGTGTTTCAGGAAGGCAGGCCAGCAGCCAGGCCTGGTCTTCATGTCACAGCAAGGATGTTTCTGTTTGTTTGCTCACGGTAGAGGCAGGCTCTCTGGGAGCCACATGGTTGGTGGGGTCTAAACAGATGGAGAGCTGTAGCCTGGGGGCTCTTGCCTCATTTTAACAACCACATAAAACAGTTGCTCAGCTGATCCATGTACATGTAGGCCTCCAGGAGGGTGCGGGGCCCATGAACATGTGTCAGGGTGGCAGGCATGTTTCCCAGGGGTTCTGCTTCCTCTCCCAGCTGGGTGGTAGGTCCATTTTTTGGTGTGATTTTTAGAATCAGCTGTGGACACCATGTACAGAAAGGAGATGGGCAGGTGCCTGCTCAGCTCCATTGATTGCAGCGATCCTGCCTAAAGAGCTTGCAGAACTTTGGGGGTTCGTGCTCTCCAAGTCCCAACCCTCAAGGTTCCTGTCTTGTGACCTTGGTCAAAGAACTTCTCCCCTCTGGACTTTAGGTGGTTCTGCCTTTGAGGTCCCTTCAATGTCTCACCGTCTGTTTTCAGATCCACCACCCTTCTCATCTCAGACATGGCTGTTTCATTCTCCATCTCTAACATTCAAAGCCACATTTCCAGTTGCCTGATCTTGCTGTTGCTACTTTCAATCAATCACCATTTATTATGCACCTTCTCTGCCCACCTTCACTCCCTTGTGGTCTCACATGCACCTTCCCTCCACTCACACAGGCCTGCCCTGGTGTGGGCCTGTAATGGGAATGCAAATTTGGAAGATCTTCCCTGCCCCTAGGCTAAAGTGCACCTGAAGCCTGGGGTGGGAGGCTTGTTTTTCAGTAGATACTTTTTGATTGGCCAGTGGGTCCAAAAGGTTGTTACATTCTCTGAGCCAGGAGAAGGCTATATAAGCCCTGATGTGTAGCTTTGTTTTGGGGCTCACTTTGAGAAGTGTTCTGTGATTTGATATGGATTCTGGGAAGCCATTGTCCTGAGCCATTGTCCTGAAAAACCCAGATGTGGAAACCCAGATGTTGACTGGGTATGGATGTAATGGTTGGAGAGTTTGGGAATCTGTCTACTTGATCTGTTTCTGTCTTGATAATTCTGTCTGTATACTTTGAAGTTCGGGGTGCTGACCTTTTCCCCTGAACAAGGTAAATGATATATGTCTGACTGATTAAAGTAAGCTTGTTAACCCATTTTGAGTTGCTTTCCTTTATCAAAGCAGATCTAAGAACCTGTATTAGCGGCAAACCCTGAGGATGCTTGGGGTGCTTGCCGCTACAGGGCCTCATCATCTTTCACCCAGACAATTGAAGCAGCCTTTCAAGTGGCCTCCCTGCCCCAAGCTGCTTTTATCAACTTCCAAAGCGATTTTCCTGGAATTTAGGTCTGACCATATCATCCTCCTGTCCAATCAGTGCCAGTGACCTCTAGGATAAAATATAAAGTTCTTGGTTTAGCTTTTAAAGGATTTGACAGTCTGTCCCCACCCTATCTTTGCAGTCTCATTAAGCATAACCCCCTGCCATTTCAGTCATAATAAAAACAGCTCCCACTTATACGGAACTTCATTATGTGCCAAATGCTCCCAATTATTACTCATTTGATCCTCATAACCGTTCTGCGACGTAAGTGCTTTTATTGTCCCCCTTTTCCAGGTAAGAAAACTGAAGTAGACAGAGATTAAGTGACTTTCCCAAGGTCACTCAGTCAGTAAGAGTCTGAGGCCAGAGTTGAGTCCACACCGTCCTTTCTCAGCTCTTGGTGACGGCTCTACTCTCTGGTCTTCTGTCTCTGTTCTTTGCAAAGATTCTTCATCTCCTGTTTCCTTGCCTTTCAGCCTGCTCCCCCTGTCCTTGCCTGGAAAGCACTCCCTCCTCGTCTCTGCCTTAGAGAATCTTTCTCATCTTGAAAGACTCTCGATCATCAACTTACATCTGAAGCTCCCTCCCCACCCTGCTCCCCCATCTCGCCCACTGCCACTGCCCTCCCTCCCAAACTATCTTGTTTTTCCCTTGTATTTAGTCTGTATATATTTCTTCTGTATGTAGTATATATGTACAAATCCCTTTCCATTGATGAAATATAAGTTCCTTGAGAGAAGAGATTATTTGCTTTTATTCTTATTTTGGAGGCAATTGAGGTTAAGTGGCTTACCCAGGGTCACACAGCTAGTAAATGACTGATGTTGAATTTGAACTTAGGTCAGGGCCAGTGCTCTAACCATTGTACCACCTAGCTGCATTGAGATTATTTACTTTTTTTAAATTTAAAAGAACTTTTGATTATTTACTTTTAAAAATAATTTTATCCCTCAAACCAGGGCTCACACGTACTCAACCATGGTAGTTAAAACATACTTATTAGTTGTAGATCAAGAAGATCTTTTCCTGCTCTGATATTCTGTTCTTTGCTTTAAAATACCTCTTGGACATCTTCTATTACCTTTGATCCCTTCCAGAACTCATAAATTCTAATGTTTTCTTTGACCTTGGGCAAGTAAGTGCCTTCACTCCCCGGTCCCCATTTTCTTCTTCTTTAAAAGGACAAGGCTGGATCAGGTGATCTCAAAGGCTGCTTCAAGTTCTAAATAGATGATGTTATTTTCAGTGCTCTAAGGCTTCTTCCAATGCTGGACAAGTGGCTTCATGTCTTTGAGTCTCAGTTTCCATCTCACTAAAACAAGACGCTCAACAGCTAGTTCTCCACATCCTTGTTCGATAGTTTAGGGTCCCTCCTGAGCGTCTGTTCTCTTTGTCCTAAAGTCCCAGACCCTCCCACATCTACAATTGGATGGTCCCCACTCTTCTGTTGCCTAGAGACTTGCTTGATAAAAGTCTAGGGTCTAGAACCCCCAAGGTGAATGTTTTGCTGCCCCATCTAGATTGTCACAATTAGTTCTGGACATCCCACTTTAGGGAAGACACAAATAAACTGAAATGCATCCAGAAGAAGGAAGCCAGGAGGAGACTATAGGCTATGTCTCAAGAGAGTTCATTGATGGGACCAAAGATGCTGGGCATGGAGAAGAAAAGACCAGGGGAAGGGGAGAAGGGGCAGAAGGAGAGAGCAGCGTGAGAGGAGGCTGACAGGCATCGTGAAGGGCTTTGAATCGCGCCTCCTTGCTTTGTTATCTCCAGTTTACCCCGTCTATGTCTTGTTTGTCCATCATTGTTTGCATGGCGTCTCCTGCATTTCACCGTGAGCTCCCTGGGGAAGGGACTGTCTTCTGCCTTTCTTTGCATCCCCAGTACAGTGCCCGGCACACTACGCTTGGTAATTTCTTGTTGACTCCCATGAGAATCAGTTGAAGGAGCTGGGAATGGTCCCAGAGAAGACTCAGGGGGAGTATTTGAGGACTGAGTTAAAGTGTTTGAAGGGCTGTCATGCAGGGGAGGGATTAGACATTTCTACTTGGTCCCAGAGGGAAGGATAAGAAGCAATAGGTGGAAGTTACAGGATGCACCATTCCAGAAGGCTAGTCTGACATTTAGTGCCATCCAATAGGGAAACAGCTTGCTGTGTGGGGGTTGGGAGACAGGGTAGAGGACAGTCACAGGACAAGTCTAACAATTTATGGTGTAGAACAGCTTTTCAAGTACTGAAAACAGTTATCACAGACATACTGGTGCATTGTTGGTGGAGCTGGAGTCCATAAAACCATCTTGCAAAACAACTGGAATTAGGCAAATAAAGTCACTTTGACCAGATTCCACTGCTGGGTCTCCCCTCCCGCTCCCCACTGAAGCAAGCCATTAATAAGAATAAAGTCCCGATATACACCAAAATATTTGTACCAGCACTCTTTGCAGCAGCAAATAATTGGAAACAAAAGAGACCCCCATGGATTGGAGCCTGGCCAAAATGGGGCACACAAATGTAATAGAATATTCCTGTGCTGTAATAAATGATGCATGTGATGAATGCTGAAAGATTTATACCACCTGATGGAGAGGGGAGTGGGCAGAGTCAAGGTAACAATAGACACAAGGACCAGGCGATGGGAAAGATGAAACACATATTAAAAAAAAGCCAAAGTGAGTGCTGCAAAACTGTAAAGAATGAGCACAATCCCAGAGAAGACGTGCGGAGACATCCTTAGTACACCGTCCCTTGCAGAGCTGAGCGGGAGGCGTGGCATTTATTTTCAGACTATTTCAATGTATTAATCAGTTTTTTTTTCTGATTTTTTTCCCCTTCTTTCTCTTTTTTCCCCTTTCACTTTTTAAAAATATGAAATGGTTTTCTGAGGAAGGATAGGGATGCTTGGAGAAACTGCTGAGCTAAAGAAGATATCAATACAAGATATCGTTTTTAAAATCAAAAATAATAATGACCCCAAATAAAAGAAATGAGAAGGTAGCCCCCCTTTTCTCCCAACATTTTTGCAGATATGAGAGGTCCACAGGTATGGTGCATTCCGTTATTTCCAGGGTTTTTATATGTTAATCAGTTTTTTTTTTTTACTCCTTTCTCCCCCTTTTCTTCCTCTGTTTTTCTTTAAAAATATTATTTGTTACATAACATGGCTCTCTAGGAGGAAAAGGTAGGAGGTTACTTCAGGAAATATTTAATGATGTTAAAATGTATATCAATAAAATTTATTTAAAAAAAACTCCAAATAGATATCAATCATCCCCTTTCAAGTCTTCTTTTTTCTGGGTTAAATAGGGACATTTTCCTCCACTAATCCTCATATGTTAGGGATTCAGGGCTTTACCCCATGGTGGTGCCTTCCTCATAAAATAGCATCAGAGAAGGAAAGGTGACCTTGTCCGGGGTTGCAGAGCTGGGATTCATCTCCGGGGCCTCCTGGCTTCAAGACTATTGTCTTTCCAATCACATTATTTTGCCTGTATTGTTTACAAGCCAGAACGTGTATCCTCTCTAAAGGTTTGGTTTCCAAGGTCAACATGGAAAGTCCTTTCGGTCTTGTGAGTGTGAATGTGCACACATGTGCGTGTGTGTCTGTGTGTATGTGAACACATGCTTCTGCGCATTGACAGGAGATGTTTAATTTTTTGCTTTGTTTGCTTCAGGAAATAAACGAGGACCTTAGGACCATCTGCTCAGTGATGCTTCTCATTCTGATACTTTAAGACTGGTAAGATACTTGACAGAAATAGAAAAAGAAATATCAGAGGTGCTGATTGATTGACGGCCCCCATTTCCCTCACACTGGAGAAAATGATGCCCCAGCCAATCAGAGGCTACTTTGCCTCTGACCAAATGTCTATTTCTGGCCATGGGGTCCCTTTGAGACTCTTTTGAGGCTTTTGAAGTGATATTTCTTTACTGTGGGGTTGTCATGAGTCCTTCTACATGGGTGTGACCTCTAGGGAGCTTATTCCGGGCACAGGGCTCTGAGTGGGCATCTGCAGGTCAGAAAAAGGTACCAGCTCTGATAGCATGAAGACCCCATGCTGGGAAAACCACTTCCATTTAAAAACTCCATAAAAGTAAGCATGTGTTTGGCCGTACTCCTACTAGGGAATCAATGACTGAAACTGACTCCAGATGAGTCGCTGACAGGGAGGGTGGGATGGTGGAAGGGGGATTGGGAGTCCGAGGACTGGGTTCAGATACTGACTTTGTGGCTCATATCCTTGTGGCCCTAACAAGTCCCTTCCTCTCTCTGGGACTCAGTTTCCCCTATAGAAAATAAATAGCTGGACTGGATGAATGCTAAGTATACTCCAATTAAAAATCTAAGATTGTGTTTGCAATGTTTTATTGATTAAATGAAGGTGAAAAATTCCTTTGGAAGTGGAAGATGGGTCAGTCAAGCCATCATTTATTTTCACTTTCATGGGTTTGCATGCGCAATGTTACATGAATTTTTTTCATCCTCACATAAAGTCTCGTTAGTATTATTAATGATACTTTTATACACTTTTACACTTTTAATACCATTAGGGGAAGGGAAAGAGTGCCAGAATGGACAAAAGAGCTGAATTGGGGAATTTTCAAATCCTTCCTCAAACAGTTCATCACAGTTTCAGAGCTGGCAGGGTCCTGGAGATCATTCCATCCCATCTCATTTTGTAAATGAGAATGCTAAGGATCAGAGAGGGTTAGTAACTTGTCCAAACTCACACAGGTAGAGCTCAAGCATGGGACTGATGTCAATCCATCTTCTTTCCCCTGTACTCAGAGGACCTGGTTCAAATCCAAGGTCTCACAACATTCATGTGACCTTGGGCAAGTCATATAAATTCTGTAAATTGTCCTTTCCTGCAGCAGGGAGGGTTGAATGAGATGGCTTCTAAGAACTCTGCATTTCTGCTTCTGTATTATTATGACCCTATGCCCTCTGGTTCCTAGGTATGTTATCACAGCTCATAAGTGATAGATGGATTGCATTTTGTGCTGGCCAAGAGAATTCCCATCCTGCTGAAACCCCAGGTCCTTGATGCATTAAAGTATTCAGTGATAAAAATAATAATGCCAGTGACAACAATGGCAGTCCCTGGTGTACAGCACTAGCTGGAAGGTGTGTTAATGCCAAGTCACTGTCAATGACCTCTAAAAGGTCAAGGAGAATGGGAAGGAAAAGGGAAGAATAGACAAGCAGAGTGGCCTGGACTTCTTTCTTTTGTATTTTTCGTTTTTGACATCTTTAAAAAATCATCTTCATTTCTCAAAATATATCTCTGCCTCTCCTACCCAGACCCATTCCTTATAACAAAGGAGAGTAAATAAATGGAGACCAATGGAGTTAAGGGAAACCGACCAATACTGTAATCGATCCATGCCCACGCTCCCTTATTCTGTGAAGAAAGAAGGAAAGAGGCATCCTCATATCTCTTCCTTCTGGTCAAGCTTGGCAATTATAATTATGCATCAGTTTGATTTTTTTTGCTTGAAAATTCTTTGCATTTGCATTGTTGAATTCCTTGGGCACATTGTTTTTATTTGGCTTACTTCACAAACCATCTTGATGCAGTACTCCCTCTGAGCCTACTTCATCAATCCTACCACAGTAGGTAGGTCCAGTCCCTAGAAGATGGCTAGTTAAGTAACTCCTGAGTTCTAAGGGTTACTATGAAAGGGCAGGGCACTTAAAGCTTTCAGCTGGTGTGTTTCCCAATTGTAATCAATCAAAAGACAACCTACTGGTTGGTTTCTCTGCCCCAAGTCTTTTGCCATTCTAGTCCAATCTCTATTCATCTAATAAAGTGATCTTTCACTCTGGCAACATCACCTTCCTTTACAATAAACTCCAGTGGTTCACCATTACCTGGATGAACAAATATAAAATCCTGTGCCTTTTAAAACTCTTTATAACCTGGTCCCTAGTTAACTTTACAACTCTCTAATCCTTTATTCCAATACATGCATTCTTTGATCCATTGACTTGGTTGATCCATTGACTTTGCTCTTCTCCCTATAAGACATTACCTCTTCAACCTCTACTCTACCCAGGAACCATTTTTATGCAAGGAGAGCAGACCCTGAGTTTGAGAAGGTGTTTCTGTAGCAACAGTGCGGGGAAATGTTCCTTTTGTTTAGCTAATTGCTGTTCAAGTCCAGTTCTTATTAAGCTCCCAGTAATTTGTCGAGTGATGGAGAGATGCAAAAAAAGGCAAAATTCTGTCCCTGTCCTCCAAGAGGTCCCAGTCTAAGGAGATAGGTGCCCTTTCAGGGTACCTTCATCCTCACCCATCCATCCCCCATTCTGCCCTTCTCTTTTCAGTTCCCTTTTGTATCTGTCTTCCCATTTTTAAGAAATGTAAGCTCTTTGAGAGCAGGCGCTGTCTTTCTCTTTGTTTATTTTTATATCCCCAGCACTTAGCACAATAGCTGGCAAAGAGGAAATGCCTGATGAATGCTTATTTCCTTCCTTCTTTCTTGGTTCCAGAGGCAGAAACAGAAACAATGGGTAGATGGTGCAAAGGCAAGTCATTAGATTCTAAATTATTTTTTATAAACATTTTTGGACTTAATCCTTCCTCTAACTTACAGGGCAGGAAGTACAAATATTGCTACCCTGTTTATAGAGAAGAAACCTGAAACTCAGAGAGGGAAAGTGACTCCATGCCCCACTCTCCACATCCCTGAGATGAGGGGTCTGGGCTGAATGATCTCACGTCCCTTCTAGCCACGAGTCTATTTCCTAATGGTCCCCTTTGGCTTGGCCATCCCCTCTCATTTTGACTGCTCATGTTTTACACAATAAAGGTCACACAACCTCCCTGGGGTCACTTCCATGTTCAGATGGACCAGAGGAGCCTGGCTCTGACCTTCCTCACTATGGCTTTTAAGCTCATTAGGTTTTTTCTTCTATGGTTCCCTACAGATCTGGCATTCCACATTACAATATTTCTCCCACCTCAGATACTTTCAATTATATGTTAGAATGCCTCTCTTAGCTCTGCCATTCTTTCTCCTATGTACTAAGGCTCCTGTCAGCTCTGGCCTTCTATGCTCTATGAGTGGGATGATATGGTTTTTCTTCTTCTAATGTGAATTTAGATCTTTCTACGCATGGAAGAAAAGATGTGGGAGAGTTATCTGGATAATTGAGTAAGAGGAAAAATATATACTTTGGCTCAATGTTCCCAGTGTTTTTTCTCTTTTTTTTTGGAAGGGGAAGGCAGGGCAATTGGGGTTAAGTGACTTGCCCAAGGTCACACAGCTAATAAGTATTAAGAGTCTGAGGTCAGATTTGAACTCTGGTCCTCCTGAGTCCAGGGTTAGTGCTCTCTTCACTGTGCCACCTAGCCATCCCTATTTCCAGTGTTTTAAGGCAAAAGTAGACGGGGCTTGACCTTGGTATAATGTCCTTTTATTCCATTACATGATGAAGGGTCATCAACCACAGGTCCTGCCTTGTATTTTCTTAGGTGATCAGAACCTGGCAATGAATTTTTTCTTTTGGGAAAGAGAAAATGGAGAAGGCCAAGCCCCAGGAAGCAGAGATGCCACAGAAAATGCAGCACATTGATCATGTGCTGTCCACATCCCTTGCCATGGCTGCAGGGGTAGGGGGAAGGGAAAGAACGAGTCTCATGGCTTATTCCAGTGAATGGATCATTGACAGTGAGAATTGGGAGGGACTTCAGAGAAGAAACTGAGGCTGAGACAGGCTAAGTACTGATCTAGAGTCACACTATTAGCAAGCATCTCAGGAGGGATTGGAACTGCAGTACCCCAGTGCTCTGGTCCCTGCACCACAGAGCTCCTGGAAAGAATCCTCCTGACAACACGGCCAGCCCCTGGTCATCCAGCCTTTGTGTGCAGACCTTCAAAATGTGGAGTGGATAGACTCCCTAGGTGGCCAGTTCTATTCCAAGAAAGCACTAATTGGGTAAGTTGGATTTATAGGAAGAAGAAATTGAAACCCAATGCAAACAAGCGATGTGACTTAAGGTCACTTAGTGGCAGAGTTTGGGCTCAAAGGATTCTGTGTAACAGAATGCCCCCCCCCCCACCCATTGGAATGTAAACTCTCAGAGGGGAGCTACTGGCTTACTTTGTCTTTGCATCTCTTTGTAGCTCAGAGCCAGGAACAAGTAGGGACTTAATCTGGGCTTGCTGATTGATCGATAATGTCCATCTGTTAATCCATGATTCATGTGTCTGCTTTCCCTTATTAGAATGTAAGTTACTTGAAGGCAGAGGCAATTTTGCTTACTTGCATTCTTAAAATTAATGCTTTAAACAGTATTAAGTACAGCGTCAATCTTAATGGATGCTTTTTATTTCCTTCCACCCTCCATCTCTCCCTCCCTTCCTCACTCCGTTCTTTCCTTCCTTCCTTCCTTCCTTCCTTCCTTCCTTCCTTCCTTCCTTCCTTCCTTCCTTCCTTCCTTCCTTCCTTCCTTCCTTCCTT
>NW_027186374.1:3473740-3476059 GCF_028583685.1 Petaurus breviceps papuanus | reverse complement strand
CTTCCTTCCTTCCTTCCTTCCTTCCTTCCTTCCTTCCTTCCTTCCTTTCCTCCTTCTTTCCCTCCTTCCTTCCCTCCCTTTTCCCTCCCTCCCTTCACACAGAAATGCTCAAAGACAATGGAACACTGACTTTGTGTGAACAATCACCATTCCAAAAGTAACACCATACAATCATGCAAAGAGCTACCATTTGATATGTATCTCTCCTTCCCCCACCCTCAAACTATAAGCTCTTGGAGAGTGACAACTTGGAGTGTGACACCCATATTTATTATTCCCTGCAGCATTGAGCCCAGTACAATGCTTTTCATAGTCAATTTATAAGCACAACAGTCTATGTTATATCAGAATTTCCTAGTAAGTGATTTACAGAGTTAGTTTCAATCTTGTCTTTGAGACTTACTATCTGGGTGACCTTAGGAAAGTTACTTAACCTTCCTGGACCTCAGTTTCCTTGTTTGTAAAATAAGGGGACTGGAATAGCTGGTTTCTGAAGTCCTGTTCAGCTATAAACCAATAATCCTCTTATCAATTATAACCCTTTAGAAACTGTGTTAAGTCTTTTGGCTCCAAAGGGAGTCTGGCCTTGCAATATGTAAATGATAAGAGTATTTGTGATTTCACCAGTGTGGGAACTCCTGGAGTGAGAACCCTTCCCTCACTACATATCTCAATTCATCTATGACTTACTATTCAGTTAATGGGTCACACTTACAGAAATGATTTCTTAATGATCTTAACTAACAAGTATCAGAAACAAGATTTGAATCCAAGACTTTCTGACTCCCGTCATAGTGTTCTTTCCATCGTACTATGGGTCTGACTGGCCACTTCTTGTCTAGCTTATCCAGTGGAACCTTTGATATTTAGCTATAGGTTGAACTGAACTGTGTCCAATAATATAAAATTCAGTGTATTTAGTTGAATCTAGTAACCTGAAATTCAGAAACAATAAGTGGAAATGCTTATGGTGGAATTAAAAAATAAATTTCACAAATGTAAGATGGTGAGGGATAGTTAGATAGCAATGTCAAAGAATCTCTGACTCTTTGAAAAGACTTCAAGTTGGATGGAATTCAACAGCCACCATGGTGATGTTGGGCTGTGTTGGGAGGCATAGCTCCCAGGAACAAGACAATTCCAGTCCCTCTGGGCTCTGCCCTGCTTAGACCTCTTCTGAAGACTTGTGTTAGGTCCTGGGCAGCAGTGATTTAGAAGGACACTGCTCAATTGGAGAATGTCCACAGGAAAGGCAGCCAGAATGGCCAAGGGTCTTGAGGCCCAGCCAATGAAGAATCAGTTAAAGAAACAGAGGACGGTTAACCTGGAGAGCAGAAGACTCAGATGCATGAGAACTGCCTCCAAATATCTGAAGCAGGCCTTAGAGATGATAGCTTGGCCCCACAGGCAAGTCAGAACTAGGAACCATTTTCTCCAGAGTTGTGAACAAGACAATTTAGGGTTAATGTTGGGGGAAATTGTCCTAACAATGAGAGTTTTCCCAAAGTGTAGTGGGCATCCTAGAGAAGGAGAACTCATAGGTTCCTCCCCACTGAGGGAGGTCTTCTCTTATTTTAACATTTTTATTTAAAGTTTTGAGTGCCAAATCCCATCCCTCCCTCCCCTCCCTGAGACAGTAAGCAATTTGTATAGGTTATACATGTGCAATTATGGAAAACATTTCCAGAATTATTTAAGAAGAAGATGGATAGCCATTCAATGGGCATGATAGGGGAAGAATTCTTGTTTAGGCAGGGGGACAACTTGATGGCCCTTATGAAAGGTCCTTTCAATTCTGAGATTCATTAATCCTACATTAACAGTAACTTGTAGTGTGTATATGTATATACACATACATGTATATATGCACATGTATGTGTATATATTTCTGTATCTGTCCATCCATCTATCCATGTATGTGTGTATCCATCCATCCATCCATCCATCCATCCATCCATCCATCCATCCATCCATCCATCCATCCATCCATCCATCTATCTATTTCAGACAGTTTAGTTGAGCCCTCTGAAAAATTCTGCAGTAGGATGGCCACACAATATCACTGTGAAATTGGACAGAGGGATTATTTGATCCATTTTTCACTAAAGAACCAAGACATACATACAAGTCACTTCCACATGATCCAAACTCATCCAAATGCAAAGCATTTTATGAAGCACTCCAACACAAAATGGCCATGAATGACAAACAATCTTTTTTTATGCCTTTGGGCCCATCATCCTTTCCCTGTCTCCCCTCCACAACATAGACCCAGACACACACACAATTACATATGCATACACACACTCACATACACAC
>NW_027186374.1:3465140-3473730 GCF_028583685.1 Petaurus breviceps papuanus | reverse complement strand
ACTCACATATATACACACTCATACACACAATACACTCACACACACTCACATATATACACACATACACACACTCATATGCACACAGTCACATATATACACACATACACATTCATGCACACATACACACTCACAGTCACATACACTCACACATTCACACACACTCACACATATACACACACAATACACTCATAACACTCACATATATACACACATACACTCATGCACACACACTCACATACACTCACAGTCACATACACTCACACACACTCACATATATACACACACTCATATGCACACACAGTCACAGACACTCATACACACACTCTCACTCACACACACACTCACACACCTCAAACGCACATAACGTTTGTCAGTGCACGTCTCCTTCCCTAGCTTCTCCCAGCCCTCCCTGGGCACACAGGGCAGGAAGCAGGCAGAGGGGCACCCCTCATTTCAGCTCTCCCCAGCCTCTGCAGTCTCGTGGCTGGTTGCCGTTTGGCTCGGGCAAGGGTGCGGAGCTGGCTTCCTCAGGCTGCCCGCTAACCTGGCTGATTTTCCTCAGGCTCGCTGTCCACTATTGTTCTTCCAACTCCCAGGTCTGCCCTCTGATTCTGGAAAAATCCTCGCTTGCATTGCCTTTGCTCCCTGAAAGTAAATGGCCATGTTCGGCCGTCCGCGACTCGGGGTGTGGCCGCTCCCAGATTGCGGGCTTCTGACGGTGCCTGGAGTGAGTGAGGCTGGAGCCCCGGACCAAGCCCGTGCCTCGCTGCCCCTCAGCTCCGGAGGCCCTCTGGGTGCCAGGCCTGGCCGGTCCTGCTCCCCCGACACCGCTCCTTTCTTCTGATCTCAGAAGCTGAGCACGGCTTGGAGAGCCCTTCCTGCAGCCGGTCTGTCGGCACCGGGCGCTGAGGGCTTTCTGCAGGGGGAACAGGCTGGGTCCCAGTGCCAGCGCCATCACTTGCCTGCCGTGTGACTTTGGGAAAGTCACTTCATCACTCTCAATCTTTGTTTCCCCATTTGTGAAGTGAGGGGGCTCGGCTCCACAAACTCTAGGTCCCCCCGGATCTTTAAATTCACGCTCCTCAGTTTTCTACTTCTTTCAAGCCCTAATCCTCTCTCAAAGTGCAGTAGCCCCTCATATTGATCTCCCTACACCCACTCCCTCCCATTCCTCATCCACTGTCCACAGAACTGTCCAAGTGATATTACTGAGATGGCATCTACCCTTAACCTCCCCCTGCTCAAAAATCGTCACTGGCTCCCTATGGCCTCTTCTGCCTGTAATCAAAACTTTTCCACAATGTGGCTTTCACCTACCTTTCCAGCCTTCATGTATGATTTACTATATATTACAATGATAAGAACGCATACATGATTTTTCTCTTCCAAACCACCTGCTATTTCCCATTCACTACATCTCTTCTCTGGGGCCTTTACACAAACAGCCCCCTGTGTCTGGAATACATTCCCTCATCAGCCCAGCCTCAGAAAATGTCAGGTTTCTTTAAGAGCAGAGCTTAGGTGACGCCTCGTGTATGAAGCCTTTCCTAACCTCTTCTGGTGTTGATGTTTGCTCTCTCTAGACATCAATTTGGTTGTTGCTGTTTTGCATTTATCTTGTGTGTATTCTTCCTCCCCAACCGAATGTAAGCTCCATGAAGGGAGGGATTGTTTTGATTATGCCTTTGTATATCTGGCACATTGTCGATACCTGCTTGAATTCACTGAACTGAAGGAGATGTGGTAAGAAATAAAATTGCACGTGAATTTTGGCCATGTTTGGGCCTTTGTAGGCCTCAGGTGCATTATGCCTTATTTCAAGAGAAAGCAGACCCAGTGAGTGGCCTTCTTTCTCAGCCAGGGAGGACCCACAGGCAAAATTCTAATAGAAGGCTGCATATACTTAGGTGAGCTGCCAGGGTACTCTGAAATGAAGTTTCTATCTCACAGGCTTTTTCTCTATTCTTGTTTCAGGGCATGAGGTGCATTTTATAATCCATTTATTTAAATGAACTTTTTAAAGAGAAACCAGGCTGACCAGGCACAAAATGCCTCCAGGGTTGAGGATGGAGATGGGCCCATCCCTTGGATTGTGGTTCCTGAGACCCTCAGCCAATCAATCAATATTTATTAAGTGCCTACTATGTGTGCGTACATAACTGTGCTATGCTGTGCTGGGGTTACAAAAAGAGGCAAAAGACAGTGCCTCTTCATGTTTTCAAAGTACTTTTCCCCAAAGAGCACCACCGTGTGTGTTGATATGAACATTTTACTCATGATATAGTGGGTGCTCAGGAAGCCACCTGGGGAGACCAGAGCTTCAGGGAAAGTCAGGAAGCCTGGAGGTCAAACCCAGGCTCTCCGAACTCTAGGTATGACCCTGGGCAAGGCTCCTAACCAGGAGGAACATGACTGTCTCACTTGTGAAAGGAGAAGCTTGGTTCCTATGGCTTCTGAACTTGCCTTAGGAGAAGTTTGCTTAGGGGAGGCTTGCTTGAAGAAAGACTTTCACACTTTTTGGTACTTAGGTAATTAGGCACTGAGTCTGAGGGTTGTGGTGCCTTCTGGCTCCGAATCTATTAGTTGAAAACTATATATATTTGGAGGCTGGTATTTTGCTTTGGGGGTTCGTTTATGAGAAGGCCCTTTTGATTCCCTGGACGGGACTCTAAGTAGCCGTTTGTTAAGAGTCCTTCAACTACTCAGAGATAGTGATTTCTCAGTCCAGCGGTATATGTAGGTGGTTGTATTACTTTGTTCAGATGGTAGGATCCCTGTCTGTTGAATCTCTGTGCTAATTTCTCTGTTTGTATTTTCTCCATGTTCAGGGTGCTGACCTTTCCCTTGAACTAGTGAATGCAATTAAAGTAAGATCATCAATCCCTGTAAAGCTGTCTTTCCTTTAGCAAAGCAGATCAAAAAACCTGTGCTAGCAGGCCATCCTGGGTATGCTGGAGTGCTTGCTAATGCAAGTACCAAGGCTGATAGGCCCTTTAGGATCCTGGCTTTCCCAATGATAAGAATCCAGGGGCAAGGTAGAAAAGCTGGGGCAGTCCCAAAGAAGGGGCTCCATTTGAGGAGGGGGCTCAGCTCAGGACAAATGTCCATCTCCTTATTTCCCATTTGGCCGAACTGCTTTGAGACTTCTCTGACCTCCCAAAGTCCCCTGTCAGGTACCTTCTCCCTCCTCCCAATTTCCTCTCGTGTGCTGTCTTCCCATTAGAATGCAAACTCATTGGAGACACGGATTATCTTTCTTTTTTCCTATTTCTACCCCCAGTGATTAGTAGAGTGCTTGGAAGGAACACGTGCTAAATGAGTGTTTGTTGACACTGTTTATTGAGTACACACACACACACATTTTCACACATAAATAATACCCACAAACGCAGAGGGGGAAGGAATAGCATTTACAGTGCACCTACTATGTGTCACATACTCTGTTAAGTGCTTTTAAAAATATCCTCTCATTTGATCCTCACAACAGGTGGCATCATTGGGAGGCAGGTGCAATTCTTATCCCCATTTAAAACAGAGGTTAAGTGACTTGCTCAGGGTCACACAGTGAGCATGTGTTGGAGGATGGATGATTCCAGGTCCAGAGCTCTATTCATTGAGCCATCAGTTGCCTCTGAGTGTATACACATATATATATGTATACAAACATATTATATACATATATTATCCACACATACATGCATATATTTGAGCCTATATATACACATAAGCACATGAGCATATACATGTATGTGTATATGTGTGTGTATGCATGTGTGTATTCTATTACCTTATGGGTACATCAAAAGGACTGGGGATTCTTCAGTGTTGGGAGTACATTCTCTGACACAATCATGCTCAGGCCACACCTTAGTCTAGGATCTCTGAGAGTTACTCAGACTAGAAACCACCCACCCCTCATGTACTGGTGGCCTGCCCTTTGACCTCTCCACCATGGGCTGGGCTGGCCTCCCCTGGAAGATGTGCCATCATTTACTGAAGCTGAGCGTGAAGAACTGGAGTTCAGCTTGGAGAAGCTTGTCCCTACCTGGGCTGCCCTGGCATGAGCCACGATCCAGGTCTGGGTCATTTCTAGGGCAGGGTTTGCCACAGGGGACTTTGATAGAGGGAGTAGGATCCATCATCACTTGACTGGCCTGAGAATACCCGTGGATGACCTTTCTTTTTCATCATAGTATGCCCCAAATTGGGGGCAGCCCATAATAGGATCAACACAGTAAGTGCAAGACCATTGGATTGGATGTTGGATTTGGAGTTAAGATCTGAGTTCAAATCCAGCCACAGATACTTAACAACTGTGTAGCCTTGGGCAAGTCATTTAACTTCTTTAGGCCTTAATTGTAGAATGGGGATAATGGGCCCTCCATCCCAAAGTTGTTGTAAGGATTAAATGAGTTAAAGTAAAGTGTTTTGCAAACCTTAAAGTATGATGTAGGTGTGAGCTCCTGGTCCTCTCCATGTTCCAGGTCCCTTTCTAAGACTGTAAATTGCTGAGAAGACATGGCATTAATAGGGAGACTTCCCCAACCCTGGAGTTCCCTGTGGCAGTGAAATCATAGGGTCATTCCCTATCCCTAACCAAGGACCTGCAGCCTGGGAGGAGGAAAACACAGAGGGAAAGCCCACCTCCCCACCTGGGCCTGTTTCTAATTCTCCTCATGTCACCCATCAGGAGGCCATGTTGAGGATTAGAGCTCTCTCCTCCTAGGTTAGCTGTGTGTTCATTTCCTGGGGATGACAGAGGCCCCGTAATAAGAGTTTCCAGAAAATTGAAGTCATTCGTCTCTTTTTATCTCTAATGTATAAAATATAGAAAATACTGTAACTTTTGCAAAAGACAAAAATTGGTGCATAATTACAATAATTCGCTCTGTTTGTCTTCATGGAACCAGCTGGGGAAGTAGGCGGGGAGACACAGTAATTTGGGTGATTCTAAGAGAAAATTGACAACAGCTGTTGCCCAATCAAGTCCCAGCCCTGCCTGCCCTCAATTCTGTGCTGGAAAAAAATAGCTGCATTTGAAGACCTGGGTTTGAATCTAGACTCTACTGATAAGTCCCCATTAATGGATGGTGTGGAGGGGGTTTGGGGGTGGTGCTGGGGGTGCTGAGAGGAGTCTCTGCCTGGGGCTTCTCCTTTCTCTGAGGCTCATTCTCCTACAAAAGCTCCTTGAGATATCTGGTGGTGGCTTTCTTTGCTTGGATTTTCCTCCCCAAGTCTCCTCTGACTTTGCCCTTACCTCACTCACGTGTGACTTTGAACTGAAAGGACTTTAGAGGCCTTCCCTGTGAAGAGAAAACCAAAACAAAACAGCTCAGGTACAAAGAGCCCAAGTGACTTACCAGTGATCTCATTGTTGCAAGGGGAAGGAGGGAGGCTATGGATCACCAATCAGATTTTTTTGGTGTTCAGGTCATGTCTCACTCTCTGTGACCCCATTTGGGGTTTTCTTGGCAAAGTTACTGCCCATTGCTTGGCCATTTCCTTCTCCAGCTCATCTGACAGATGAGGAAACCGAGGCAAACAGGGTGAAGTGACTTTCACAGGGTCACATAGCTTATAAATGTCTGAAGCTGGATTTGAATTTAGGTCCTCCTGACTCCAGAGCCAGCACCCTATCCACTGTGCTGCCTAGCTACCCCTAAATAACTAGACATATACAACATGCACACAGAATGGATTGAAATTAATCTCAGGGGGAAAGTACTGGCAGCTCACGCATCCTGGGAAAAGCTTCCTGTAGAAAATGGATTTGAAAGAAACCTTGGAAGCTGGAGGAAAGTGTGCCAGGAACATGCTTGATTTTCCTTGGTCCTAGACATTGACTTTAAGATGCTGATTAAGTCAACTCAGTTGAGTCAAAGGCATTTCTTAGGCACCTGCTATATACAGGCACTGTTCTGGGATGTGGAGCTCCAAAGAAGAAAGGACAACCAGCCCTTTTGCTCAGGGGGCTTTTCTCAAGGAGTTCTCTCTCTTCGGAAGTAGACTGGTCTGTGGGAGTTTGAAATGACTCAACTCCAGAGGATGTTGGCTGTGGTTCACAAAAGCCAGTTGCATTTCTCTAAACCACCTGAATTCTTGCTACTGAAATAGATACTGAATTCAGAAAATCATGTCCAAAAGCTGGGTTTGTTTTATGCTCAATATGTCTCTTTTTCCTTAGGGAAGTTCTATGAAAAAGTAGACCTCCCACTGGTTAGAGGAAATTTCATGAAAGAGGTAAGACTCCCTCTGGTTTTCACTCCATTCACACACCTAACACTCAACTGAATCTAATTGACTGCTTAAGATTCCTGAGCTCAGCTTTGCCTTTCAGCAGAGGTAGGATCAGCCTTGGGTCCTAAAGGATAGGGGGAAAGGTGTCCCTGACCCTAGAGCTGCCCTAGGAGGAGACACATGGGAGCTATGTCCCCTCTGAACTCTGGAACACCATGTGGTCTGAGCAACCATGTGCCCACATGCCCCACAAAAGACAGCCTCTTGGCCCAAGGAGTGGAAACAGCTGGAGCTACAGAAGAAAGAAAATCAGGCATTTTCTTCTTTCCTTTACAGATCCTGGACCTAACCTTGCTTAGCCCAAGGGATGGGAGCTGCAGAGAAAAGAACTCTCTTAGAAGAGAGGCTCAACATCAGTCACACAAGTAGCACCTGAACTTGAAGGGATACAGTAAGAAAAGAAAATTCATCCCAAGAGGGGCAACACTTTGCACTCTGCTATTATCATGAATACTCATATTCTATGGGTTTTCTGTAAAAGAGGCTGTCTTTCTACTAAGCCCAAGTGTGCTGTCTTCCAGGAAAGTCAGAGCTGTAGCACCAAAGGCTTAGGTGCCTACAAGTATCATCGATGGAAGGGTAGGGTGGGATCCTGATCTCAGAGCCCAGGGCTACAGTTCTTGTGAAAAGTAAGACTCAATGGAATGTTGGGCACTACAATCTCAAGTTCATTTTACTCGAAACCAGAGAGCAATGCTATGGGTCCAGGGAACTGCATATGTCCCTGAGAAAAATGACATTTACTGGAAGGGGAAAATTACATTGGTTATTTAGTTTTGTTAAACTTTCTCCTTCCTTCCTTCCTTCCTTCTCTCTCTTTCTAGGTTAAAGACTTGTTGTCATCCATGGTCATCTTTTGGGGTACAGATAATGAATAAACATTATTAGGGGGAGTAACTGGAAAAGTAAGAGAATAACAAAGGCAGGGCAAGTTTACACACACACACACACACACACACACACACACACACGATCAGAGGGAAGAGCTTGCAGGAGCTGGGGGGTAGTCAGCAGTGCCACATGCCTCCAGTGAAGAAGGATGAAGACTGAGAAAAATCCACGGTATCTGTCAATTGAAATAGTATCGATAACCCTGGAGGAAACATTTCCATTGATTGATGAGGTCGGAAGCCAGATTACATAGGGTGAGGACTTCGAAGAGAAGAAGCAGAGCTCGTGAATGTAGATAACTTTCTTCCCCCTATAAGTTTGTCTGAGAAAAAGGAGGAGAGATAAAGGGTGACAGACTGAGGGGAATGTAGGGCCAAGTTAAGAGGTTATGGCTTTTTTATTTTAAGGATGAGGGAGTCTTGGGTTTATTTTAAGGTAGTGGTGAAGGAAGTAAGAAAATAAAGTTTCATATTTAATAAACACATTCCTATCTCGAGAACTTGCATGGGATCTGAGGGGAAATTCGAGTTATATTTGTGGAAACCTTAAGCTATATTTATAATTTTCTCTAAATGATCTTAGGCATGGGTGTAATGAGTTAAAGAGTTACTAATTTATCGGGTTGTCCCAAAGATCAAACTTGGCCCATGTTGGCTCAGAGCTTGGGTCACTGGGCTTATGGGTTACTTTTGAATATCTGTCTAATCTTCCCCTAAGATCACAATAATATCATCTTTGAGCTTGGAGTCAAAGAATTTCTGATCCAAGGAGACATTTAGTCTAATCTAAACTGGCTCAGAATCCTCTCTGGGGCCTCCTGCCAAGTAGGCATCCATAGATAGAACAACCAAAGACCTTTAGCTACAAGGAACTCATGACCTCTCAAACAGAGAAGATGCTTATTATTTGTTGAATTGATTTTATTTGTCCTATTCCAATGACCAAATTCATGCTCTCATCTAAAGTAATTCCCTTCTGGAGATTTTTTTTTTCAGCATCTTTACACATCAGAGACTCAGAGACCTTCATTGATGAGTTCCATAAAAAACAAACAAAAGACAAAACAAAACATTTAAACCCCAAATGTGGAGATTTTAGGGTACAGAACAATTTAGAGATGAGAAACTGAGGTTAAAGTGATTGACTTTTCCAAGGTCATATATGTTGGAAGTGATGGAATCAGGATTAGAAACCAAGACCTCTGGCTCCAAATCTATCACTTGTTTCCCTTCCCATTTATAACTAGGGTGGGGGAGGAGAGAGAGAGAGAGAGAGAGAGAGAGAGAGAGAGAGAGAGAGAGAGAGAGAGAGAGAGAGAGAGAGAGAGAGAGAGAGAGAGAGAGAGAGAGAGAGAGAGAGAGAGAGAGAGAGAGAGAGAGAGAGAGAGAGAGAGAGAGAGAGA
>NW_027186374.1:3445527-3460140 GCF_028583685.1 Petaurus breviceps papuanus | reverse complement strand
AGACAGAGAGAGAGAGAGACAGAGAGAGAGAGAGACAGAGAGAGAGACAGAGAGAGAGACACAGAGACAGAGAGACACAGAGACAGAGAGAGACAGAGAGACAGACAGAGAGACAGAGACAGAGAGAGACAGAGAGAGAGACAGAGACAGAGAGACAGAGACAGAGAGACACAGAGAGTGAGACACAGAGACAGAGAGAGACAGAGACAGAGAAAGAGACAGAGAGACAGAGACAGAGAGAGAAAGAGACAGAGAGACAGAGACAAAGAGAAAGAGACAGAGAGACAGAGACAGAGACAGACAGAATCAGGAGAAAGACAGAGACAAAGACAGAGATTGGATCTGTTTTCATTATCAGAAGCCAGCTGGTGAGGAAAGTCACTCCCATAATTCAAAGCAACTTCTTTTCTATCACTTAAAGCCTCAGAGGACTACCTGAAGCATTCACCAAGTAAGTGACTTATTCAGGTGCAGAGCTAAGATGGGACACATGCAGATCTCAAACATAGGTCTTTCTGTTTTCTGTTTTTGTTTTTGGAGGGGGGGAGGCAGGGCAATTGGGGTTAAGTGCCTTGCCCAAGGTCACTTGGCTAGTAAGTGTTAAGTGTATGAGGTTGTATTTGAACTCATGTCTTGCTGACTTGGTGCTCTATTCACTGTGCTGCCTTGCTGCCCCGTCTTCCTGGCTTTGACCTTGGCTCTCCCTCTATTTAGTATTATACAGCTGCCATTTTGATTATGGTGAACAAACTGTACCCCCAAATTTCTTTTTTTTTTTGCTTTTTTATTTTTGGAGAGGGGAAGGTAGGGCAATTGGGGTTAAGTGACTTTCCAAAGGTCACATGGCTACTTTTTGTGTTAAGTGTCTGAGGCCAGATTTGAACTCAGGTCTTCCTGACTCCAGGGCTGGTGCTGTATTCACTGCACCACCTAGCCGCCCTCATGCCCGCAAATTTCAACAAGCATCTGTCACAGGCAACAACCTGAGAGACTCTCTCCCCTCTCAGACACCTTAATCGATACCTCAAATTGAGGTCTTCATGTATATATCAGTTCCTAAGATTCTCCCCAAGTCAAGGAAAGACTTTGGGGGAGAATATTTAGAAGGCACCTGACAGATTGCCAGAAATCTTCCCTCATCCTCAAATACCTGTCTATTTGTCTGTGTATCATCTATCTATCTATCTATCTATCTATCTATCTATCTATCTATCTATCTATCTATCTATCCATCCATCCATCCATCCATCCATCCATACATCCATCTAGCCATCTATCCATCCATGATCTACCTGTCATATTTATATTTAATCTGTCTCTCTCACTTGTCATCTGTCTTCACAAAAGGGTCGGACCTCATCAGTTTAATCTAAGATAATGCATTGCCTTGTCTGGGGGTAGCAATCCCCCATGAGGCCCCCTGATAAATTCAGCCCAGCAGAATGCGCACTCAGACTGTTACTGGTAGCACAATCAGGGATGAGCTCAGTCTCTGACTGGGAGGAGGAGGAGAGGAAACAGAGGAAGCAAACCAAGCTCAGCCACATCTGCATTCACATTTTTTCTGGGCACAGGAAGCTTGGGATTCCTGGCTCCCATGGAGGCACAAGAAAACACAGCTCAGGGGTTTCCTCTTACCTGAGACCCGGCTTGGTCCCTGTCCCCACCCTCAGCTCTTAAGGTTTCCTGATTCCGTCAATGGCGTTATATTTTATTTTCTGTAGACATGCTGTTTCCCTCAGAATAGAAGATCCTCGAGGGCAGGAACGATTCTTTTTAAAGTCTCTGCACGTTAGTGCTTACAGCATCGTAGAAATTGAACTAATACAATTGCATGGAATTGAGTTAAATCTTATTGAATTGAATAATTTGTGAAGAAGGCCACTTGTACTTGTGGACATTTTCCTTCTGATTTCTCGGCAAAGCTCCTAGAAGCAGCCCAGAAGAAGCCAGCTAGGATGTTCTTACAGAATCGAGCAGGGCCAAGCTGCAGGCTGTCAGCAGGCCTTTCTTTCTGCAGCAGCATTTCAGCCCAGCATCACTGAATAAGAGAACCAGAAAGGGCCTGACATGACTGGAAGGAGCCTTAGGGGCCCTCAAAGTCAACGCCCTTATTTTCTACAGGAGAATACCAAGGCTAGGACTCAGGGGCAGAATTAGAACCAGAGGGTCTGTCTTAGACCTGGGCCCCAGGGCGCACTCCCATTTGGGTGGCTGAGCACGGATGACACTCTGTCAAGGGTATTAAGAAGTAGCGGTTAGACAGGTGGGAGGGAAATCAGGAGAGCTGTGTCCTGAAAAGCCTGGGAGGAGTGGGCGAATGCAGAGGAGAAGGAGCCTCTCAGCTGGGTCAGATTCAGCAGAGAGATCCAGAGGGGAGAAGCCTGAGAGAAGGCCCTGGATTTCACAGGGCTGTGCTCCTCTGACCCAGGGTGCTCAGGTCACTCTTCTGAGAAGAGATGCCTGGGTGAGATTCACTTAAGGGTCTTCAAGTTGGGAAGTGCCTCACTTGTCATAGCCCCTTATCTTACAGGGGAAGGCAATGAACATTTATAGAACCCCTACTGTGGGCCAAGTATTGTGCTAAGTAATTTCTTTACACATTTCCTCTCACTCGATCCTTACAATGGCCCTGGGAGGTGGTGCTGTTATCCCCATTTCACAGCTGAGGAAACTGAGGCAGAGGTTAAACATCTTACCCAGGGCCATACAACTAATCAGCTTGAGACCAGATTTGATCTCAACACCAATCTCAGGTTCAGAGAATGACAAAGGGAAGACAAGTCTGTCTTTTTATTTTATTTTGGTTTTTGGACGGCAATTGGGGTTAAGTGACTTGCCCAAGGTCACACAGCTAGATTTTATGTTAAGTGTCTGAGGCCAGATTTGAACTCAGTTCCTTCTGTCTCCAGGGCTGGTGCTCTATTCATTGTGCCACCTAGCTTCCCCTTATCTTTTTAATTTAAATGCATTTGAAAAAAATAATTAATTTATTTTTAATTTATAACATTCAGTTCCATGAGTTTTTGAGTTTTAAATGTCTCCCCTTCCCTTCACCCCCCCCTCCAAGACAGTGTGCAGTATGATACAGGCTCTACACATACATTCATATTAAACATACTACATTAGTCGTGTTATAAAGAAGAATCATAACTGATGGAACGGACCACAAGAAAGAAGAAACAAAACAGAGAGGGCAAATCGTCTGCTTTGACCCGCATTCAGGCTGTAATTCTTCCTCTGGATGTGGATGGCACTTTCCATCACGAGCCTTTTGGAGCATGTGAAGTCTGTGTAAACCACAGGAATCTGGAATCACAGGCTCAGAGCCCGAGTGGGCACGAGAGACAATTTTTCCATATCCCTCCATTTTACGGATGAGGAAAATGAGGCTCAGAGTTTATGTGATTTGGCCTCTCCTGACTTTGCTCCCCCACCTGTGGACTTCAGGCCTTCTCTCTGCCTGACCTCCATGCCTGGCATGCTCTCCCTCCTCCAATACTGCTTCCTTTAAGTCTCAGGTAATGTCTGATTTTAAATCTACCCAACCTCTTTTAAATCCAGTGTTTTCCTTCTCTAACTTCTCTCCTATTCATTCTGTCTCGAGCTTGCTTTGTATGTATTTGCACATTGTCTCCCCTGTTAGATTGCAAACTCCTTGAGATCAGGGATTATCTTTGGGCTCTTTTTATATCCCTGGCATTTATTTCAATCCTTGGCACATAGAAGGGACTTGGCAAATGTTTATTGAATTGAAATGACTTGCCCAAGGTCACATAGGTAGAAGGTAGAAGAGCTGAGATTTGATCTAATTTTACGTTCTTTTGGTTCATTGAAGCACTCAATGGTACAACTGCAGTGGTGGATGGAATGAAAACTTGCTATTCCCTTATAACATTGACTCCCTTGGCCAGGCTCCATCCAAAGCCCCACTTCGAGACCTTTTTTTATTGCATAAAATTTGGAAATTTGGGATATTTGTGATGGCAACATCAATTGAAAATCTTGTTCATAAGTTTTTTCTGAATCAATGTTATGTCCATCCAAACAATTGTGGGAAATTCTCAGTCAAGATAATGGTTCAATTTCAGTTGAACTTATTAATTGGATTTTCCACTCCAAGATCTGTATTTCTGAGAATTCCCTGTATGTCTGTCCATGAAAGATAATGGGAATCTCTGATGTAAAATTCTGGCCACAAGGGATGGTCTTGCTAGGTACTTTTGATTGCCTAGGTTGATATGTTGTACATGTGATAGCATTTCCCACTAATTGCACTGCTTTTGGACTTGTTTAGATTTCTCTATCATCCCCCCACCTTGTTTTCCCAGTACCTTCTCCCTCTCCCCCTTTATTGTGTTTGTGTATTGATTCCCCTATTAGATTATAAGTTCCTTGAGGGTAGAAACTGTATTTTTCATATATTTGTATTCCCTAGTATCTAGAACAGTTCCTGGAACACAATAATTAAAAATATTTCTCATGAATAAATATTATTATAAATATAAGTAATATGACATAAATCTATAATATAAAATAATATAAATATAAACAAATTTTTATTGACTGACTTACTGGTCACTGTTGCCACCATTACTAATCAAGATGATAATAATCAAGACTGATCACTAAGACTTGACACTTATAGAATAACTCAATAATGAACTGAATTGCACCAAAACCATGTTCGTATCAACAAATCCATATGACTCAGTAATTTGTTCCATGACTCTCATCATACTGATGTGGATGTCACCCTTAGGGGGCCTTTTGATTTCACTTTGGGATCTTAATGATTTCATAGACTGTGTCCACAATAAACCACTTTCACTGACTTCCAACAAATTCAATATTATATGCCTGTGAGCCTGGTATCAGTGATACAGATTGATGCTTGTTTATACCGAAAGTATTTCTTCGGGTTTTATTTTATTATTTTTTAATGCTCTAGGAGTATCTATCAACCTTCCTTTTTGATGTGGATGTGTTCATCTTTCTATAGTTATCTTAGGTTTGTAAGTCCTATGTTTTGTTAATATAAGATGGGATTTGGGAAGGGTATGTTATAAATCGATTATAATCCATTTTACAATTTTGAAAGTATCTCCAATGCGTTAATTGCTTTAAACACATTCTATTCATCGAGTTTTGATTTCAGAATTACAGGGAGTCTTATGCCAGATGTAGCCATACCCTCTTCATCATATCTTTATGCTCTGTCATGATTCGGGCACACCACAGCATCTGTGAGTGTCTTCTTCATCTAGTGATTCAATGTGACCAACCTCTCAGCTCAAGTTCAAAGTCTTCAGTTTCTTTCTTTTTTTTTTTTTAAAGCAATCGGGGTTAAGTAACTTGCTCAAGGTTACATGGACAGTTATTTCTGGGTGTGGTGCTGAGTATCGGAGCCCGGGATTCGATCTCCAGGTCGTCCCAACACTGGAGCCGGTGCTCTTACTCACTGTGCTACCTGGCCGCCCCGAAAGTCTTCAGTTTCTATCATTCTTTGGTATATGTTGAGGATTTTATACTTTTTTTTTTGAGTCCAAAGGACATTTTAAAATCCTGGGAGAAGAATGCTACAAGATGAGAAGTCTGCTTAACTTCTTTTTGGTGGAATCATGTATCTTCATGTCAATCATGTAAAATATTTATAGTTGGCTTCGTTAATTTGGAAATTATTCTTACTCATTTTTAGGGGAGATAATGTATTTAAGAATAGGCAGAATGGTAATGAAATTGAACTATTTCCCTGAAAATTATCACATTTTCTAAGAATTCTTGAGGATATGGATCTTGATTTATTGTTATTGTTATCATTATTATTCTTAGAGAATATTGGCAAACTGGAAATTCAAAAGAGAAAATAAATTAGGACCTTTCCTTTTTCTTCCCCCTCCAACTCCTAGTCTCCCCTAGTCTTCTTTAAAACAGTATGTGACTATGATTGTCATCCAGTATGCTTGTTAACTGATTACACACAGTCTTCAGATCATTATTGAAACGTATCCAGTCATTGCTGTTAATGGGAAAAATCCAAAATGAGTGAACTCCCCATGAACCTCATCCAAGTGACTCCCTCCCCATGCTTGTCTTAGGTCATGGAATTATGAAAGCAGATAAGGGTTCTTTGACCATTTAGCTTCTTGGAGTTGGCATGATTTGATAATGCACAAGCCATCATTCAATTACTGAATTGTAAGTACCGAGGGAAACCCAAATTTCTAACTTTTTTTTTCTAAGAACCCAAATCAAAGAATTATAAGCGACCTCAGAATTCATCTAGCCAGCTCTCATCTAAAATGGAATACACTCTATAACATTACATTAATCTTGCATACATCTCAATCACAGGAATCTCCCTATCAGCAGACATAGCTCCTTCTACTTTTGGATCTGGATAATTTAATTGCTAGAAAGATGCCCCTTCCCCCATCATCAAGCTTAAATGGACCCTCTTTGTAACTTATCCCCATTGTTCAGGATTCTGTCAAACAGAACCATTTTAAAACTGTCTTTGTACCCCAGTGCTTAGTACTATGCCTAACACATAGTAGGTGCTTAACAAATGTTTCTTGATTGATTTCATGTAACATAGGATTTTCACTACTGGAATGAGATATTATGTTCTCTTCTTGAGACAAAACACCCACAGTTTCTGTCCCAGCCCGTCACCATCCTGTTTGCTGTCCTCTGAGAACTCCTCAGCTTATCATTTCCATTCCTGAAACATGGAATCTAGAATTGAGCACAGTTAGAGCTGAGGTCTGGCTGGGAGAGAGAAAGTAAGACTGCCATCTCTTTTTTTCCTGGAAGTTCTGCCTTTCTTAATGTTTCTCAAGATCACATTCTTTGATTGTCCACTCAATCAGCCCACTCATTTTACAAAACCTTATTTCATTGGTAGAGGGAGCTACCAAGTCTTTTATAGATGGTTTCTCCAGGAGAGTCAGAGGAACAAAAAAGAGAGATAAGAAGCATTTCCAGTGAGTGTCCGGAATAGGAACTCTTAGGTTCCTTTTGCTCAGACATTTTATGGATTTGTGATTCTTAAAGTATACTCAGTGTACACATGTTCAAATACATTTGTGTTCACCCATATTAGAGAAAATGAGGCGCATCCTGGTGTAATATAGAAAAGGCTAGCCCCAGGTTCAGGAAAATCTGGGTTCAAAAAACACCTCTGACCTTGTGACCCTGGGCAAATCACTTTACCTCTCAATTGCACTCAGGATTCCCTATGACTACAAAGCACTCTCTCTCTCTCTTTTTGCTTCTCTGGATCAGTGAAAGTTTCCATAGGAGAGAGATCTAAGTAGTCTTTGAAAACCTTTGCACTTCTAGGTCTATGATCTTAAAATTCCAGAAAGATTTATTAAGCAGTTACTACGGGGACAGAAAAGAAGACAAATTCTGAACAACCCTTAACCTCAATTAGATTTCATTCCAGCTGGGGAAGGGCAGCGAGGAGGGGGCAGATACTACATGTATACAGCCCATTAATATCCAGCGTTCTCATGTTTACTATTGCAACTTTCATGTCAGCTCTAACATTCCAGTCCTAAGTTCTTAGTGCCCTCCTGGCTGCAGTATTCAGTGGGTTTTCTCATGACATTGTATGTGTTAACATATTATATTATAATTTCCCTTCTAGTGCTAGCATTCTCTCATTATTTTAGATACCAGTGATGGCAAAGCCAACCATTCCTATCTGAAGGTGGGTGGTATCCCACTGCTGTGTGTGCCTATGATTTTCAGTGGAGTGGAAATTAGAGACCCAACATGGTATTTAATCCTGTCCCAACTCTCAATATAAGCATTTTTAAAATTTCAGCCAATAACAGGTAACTTCCCATGCTTTGTCTCTGATTTCCTTTCTGTCTCTCTCTCTGTCTCTCTCTGTCTGTCTCTCTGTCTCTCTCTGTTTCTCTATCTCTGTCTCTCTCTGTCTCTCTATCTCTGTCTCTCTCTGTTTCTCTCTCTCTCTCTGTCTCTCCTTTCTCCCGCTCCTGCTACAGCTGACCTAATTCTGTCTTTGTACCCTTACCAGTCAGTCTTCCCTCATCTTTCTTCATTCTTCATCTGTCTTAAGCAACAGAAGAAATCTGACTGAAAGGTCTTATCCTAGGGAGGATCTCAATGTATCTATCTTTTTTTAAATGTGGGCCAAGCTTAAAGGTGCACAGGGCTGAGGGTTTAGGAGGGATTAAAAATACCCGAGCAACTAAACTGTGCTTTCTTTATCCTCCCTGAACATTGCCTAGCACAGTGTCTAGGGCCTAGGAGGTACTAAGCAGGTAAGGAAACTGCAGATTCTAATTCCTCTTCAAGACTGGGGAGCATTATCATCATTGACATTTATGCAAAATTTTATAGGTTAGAATTGACCTTCCTCCCTTCCTCCCTCCCTTTCTCCATCTCCCCTTTCCCTCCTTCCTTCCTTCCTTCCTTCCTTCCTTCCTTCCTTCCTTCCTTCCTTCCTTCCTTCCTTCCTTCCTTCCTTCCTTCCTCCTACCCTCCCTCCCTTTTTCCCCTTCCTCCCTTCCCTCCCCCATGTTTCCTACTCATAGACCACTCTTCCAGGCACTGAGGGCTCTATAAAATGGAAACCTACTCACACCAACAGAGAGAAAAGGAGCACAGAATCTTATAGGAGAAATGCATAAGAAAATGACAAAACAAAGTGTTGTGTGAGCTGTGAGGGGGGAGGGTTGTTATTGGGGGTGGGCAGAAGTTTCCTAGAGGATGTGACATTTTAATAGGACTTTACCTGATAAAGAGGAATAAAGTAGAAGAAAGTATAGGTGAGGGTTTTAGAAGGATTAAGGATCAATGCTTTGAGCTGGAAGGAACCAAAAAGATTTTGTAATCAATTCCTGTGAGTCTAGAGGGAAGGAAACGCGGGTCAAGAATGGTCAATGGCCTGAGGGTTTGAACCCAGTTTTTCATTCCCAGAGCCCTGGTCTTCCAATACATTGAGTCAAACCATCGAGGTAAGGCTGTCCCTGGCATGGAGTGAAGACAGAGTCATTTCCATTAATTTAGCTTGGTTTAGAGTTGGCTTCTTGCCATTTACTGAACATGGCATCTTTGTGCCTTTGCAGAGGCTGTCTTCTATGCTTTCATAGACTTCCCTCCACATCCAAAATTCCCTTGTTCACTTCAAAGTTCACCTGATGCCTCCAGCAGCTAATGTCCCTTCCAATTCCTCTATGTATACTCCATTTACATGCATGTATATACATACATATGCATATACATATGTGCCTGTGGAATATATGTATATATATCATCTCTATGGAATAGGATTTGCATGTAATTATGTAAGATACATCCCCTTTCACATATGAGCAGTTTTATTGTGGAAAGGGGCATCAACAGAAAATTTTTATGAAGAAAATTGATAAAAATCAACTTAGGAAGAAACATGATTTCTCATATAAAATATTCCAAGGACTACATAACGAACTGGCCCACAGATAAATATGCCAACAAGACCTGTTTGAAAATAGGGGGATGTCAGTGTGTCAGACAACCACTAGAGGCGCTGATAAGCCCAAGGCACTGTTTTTAGAGTTTTGAAGGTTGTAACTAACAAAATTGGAAATTGAATAATCAGAGATTTGGGGAAAGTTATGTGAGAACTGTTGGGTTAATACCTGAGAGAAAAAGTTTTTAATTTTGCCACTCTGGTTTGAGAGGGAGGATGAGAGGGGAAAGAGAAGCTTTGCATCCTTTGTCGCTGTTGTTGTGAGCTTTGCTTTTCTGTGAGAAGAACCAATTGGAGCTGATTGGGCAAAAAATAATCCCTTACTTTCTGCAGATCCAAAGAGCCTGGTAGTCCTCTGGCTGATGGGACCTGCCTTGCATTGAAAGAACATAAGATTTTTTCTCAGTACCGTGATGAAAGTGGCTGTGAGTGAAAGTTCCATCAGCTTGTGAGCAGAAGGGGAGTGCCTTTTGTCTTCTGAAGAACAGTGATAAGCAGAAGGGAAAGCTGCTAGTGTAGAGGCTTTGTGCAGTGCACGTTGTTCCCAGAGGGACCAAGGACTTCAAGGCATAGGCTCCGGAATTGTGGGTTGCCCCCCGGGCACATGTGAGTTACCCCACTCCTGTGCCTCCCTGATAGTTCTCTGTAAGTGTGTATTCACTCTCCCCCCAAAACACAGCATTCAGTGGCAGCAGGTTATAATTCAGATTTATGGGCAAATCTATTATTATGCAAGTCCTCTATGGACCTTATGTTATGATTATTCTTGCTTTTGCCTTTTATTGAGTACATGTGATTATTATTGCTTTTGTTTTATTCAGTAAATGTTTGAGAGTTAATGGTGTCATGATGATGGATTTTGTATTAATAAATAAATAATAAAGAACTGTGGGGGCTCAGGAGCCACAGTAGTTAGTAGTATGAGGATCTGCCCCCATGCCAGGGTCATGCCTAGGGCTCTGAGAGAAATAGTGAGCTGTGGTGTGCTCATACAGTGCGCCCAGTTCACTTCTCTGAGAAAACCAACAAAGAAAAACACAGAAACGCTCACCAGCAAGCAAGCCAACAACCTAGAAGCAGCAAACAAAACCGAAAAGGCTGGAGCTGTCAGCCCGGAGACAGGCTGCAGTGAATTAACTAGCCCAGAAAGGAAGAGGGCATGGGTGTCATGGAGTGCTGACACCCTCCTCACTTTCTCAGTGGTTGGGTCTTATTCAAGCTGCTTCTTCCCGGTTCTTTAGGCTTTGGGCTCATTTGTTTGCTTTGGATTCTGATCCTCTACACTAACAATGCACCTGGCACATAGAAAGGGCTTAATAAATGTGAAAGAGCAAATAATTAATCCAAGGTACATGGAGTCTGTGCAGGGGAGTGATGAAGGAAGGCTCACCACAGCTCTGTGAGCAAAGCTGGCCAACTCCCATGTTAAGCCATTTATAGAAGAAACCAAAACCTAGGATGGTTCTGCCCAAGGTCACACATGTAGTAGATAAGCTTGGAGTTGGGATTAGAATCCATGTCAGCTGTACTTCAATCCACTATTCTTTCCATCTGACTGCTAGAGAAAAAAGCAATGTCCAAATCTGCCTCCATAATAACTCCATGTATCCAGAAGCTGAGATATCCACAATGAGGGGGTTTCCTCTATTTATGGGGTAACTGATCAGTCAAGTTTGGGAGAATTTGAATCCAGGCTTGCCTTATTCAGAGTCCAGTTCTCCATCACCCCCACCATACTGCCTCTGACAATGTAGTGCAAGTCTGGTAAATGGCAGAGCCAGGAGCTCACGGATTGCATCTGAGGCCAAGTCTTGGCTTATCCATCAAGATGCTGATGTCCATATTTATATACTTTTAAGAATTGTCTTCTAAATCTCAATCTCTCTCTGTGTCTGTCTGTCTCTTCCATGTCTGTCTCTTTTTGTTTATTTCTCCTCTATCTCCCTCTTCACCCTATCTCTCTTTTTCTCTATTTGTCTCTCCTTATCTGACTATCCCCTGTTTCTTTCTCTCCCTCTTCTCCCTGTCTCTCTATAACCTCTCTTTAATTATTTCTCCTGTTCTTGATATGTTTTTTTTTTGTCTCCCATGGAAATGGAAATGGACACGTCGGGGATGCTGACAGGAACTTTTGTAAAAATGAGTGCCCATTTGGGGTGGCTAGGTGGCACAGTAAGTAAGAGCACCGGCCCTGGAGTCAGGAAGACCTGAGTTCAAATCTGGCCTCAGACGCTTAACACAAAAAAACTAGCCGTGTGACCTTGAGCAAGTCACTTAACCTCGATTGCCCCACCTTACCCCTCCAAAAAAAAATGAGTGGCCATGTTGACTCTTGGTTCTTAGTTTGTAGCCCTGATCATTGAAGCCCCTAGATGTCCCCAGGGCCCATTTCAGGGACCCCAACTAAAACATCAGGTGAGAACGACCCTCCAAGACCAAATGTACACCAGCACAGCGGAGGTGAAAAATATAAACACAATATTGTGCATATATACTACATACATGCATGCATGTATACATACAACTCAGGCACATGCACATGTGTACACACACATATATACATATGTAACACTTCAATGTGATTTTAAGAGTAGATGTAGGAAGACTGCTCTCAGTGGGATTGGATGGGTCATCACACAGTCCTTGACAATGCTCACCTGATGGCAAACCTCTTAGAAATCAGAGCTCTAAGGATGAGAAGAGCTCGTGTGCTGCCAAATGAAAGGCACCCCCCCTCCTGCCCCTACTTGTGCTGGGGACAAGCACACCATAGCATCTGAAGCCAGAGGACTTAGATCTCAAGCCTCACTCTGTATTTACTGCAAGGTGGACCTCCTCTTGGTTACTTAACCTCTCTGGGCACTAGCATGGATTGGGCTACTCGACCTCAATGGTCTTTCCATCTATAATCCTAGTCTTGATTGGGGGGGGGGGAGGCTGCCATCCAGCACCTCCCCTGCCTCCCTCCATCTCAGTTTATCTCAGTCTCTTTCTTGTCTGGACCTGTGATTTGATTGGTGCAGGGAGCTTCCAGAGTCAAAAATTCCATCTACCTAATCAGATCAGTGACTGCCCATGTCTTATAGTCTCAGAAAATTACCCCAACATTGAGAGTGAAGTTAAGTCACTTGTTTGGATTCACACAGCACTTATGTGTCCAGGGCAGGATTCCTGAATCCCAAGTTAGACCTCCACTCACTACAGTGTGTAACCTGTAATGTCCATAGACACTAGCCTCCTTACTGTCCCCGAACTCCACACTTTCAAAGGATTGCACTATCCCTGGAATGTTCTCCCTCCTGGTTTCTGCCTTCTGGCTTCCCTGGCTCCCTTTGAGACCCAGAATTAGGGTTAGAGTTAGGGGTCTCCTATACCACCTCTGGCAGGAGGGCTTTCTATGTGTGACTGTCCCTTATCTTCCTTTGCAGCCCCCCACCCCATGCTCAATGCCTTCCCTCAGAGGACGCTGTTCCTTTACCTCAGGTCTGTCTTGTAAGCTGTTTGCCTGTTGTCTCCTCATTAGTATGGAAGCTCCTAGAGGGCAGGACTTTCTTTGTATCCCCAATGCTTAGCACAGTCCCTTAGCTTTACTAAATAAGCCCTTAGATCTGACTGACTGATTCTCTCAGTAGACTTCACATACTTCTGGGGGAGGGAATATGTATTTGTTTGTATATGAGGAAATGTCCCTGGGGTAGGACAAAATCTGACGGCATCACTTTGTCTAGAGAAACCACTCCGCATTCAGTGCCTTGAGAACCCATATAAACAATAATTAGCAGTGCCCCTCCCTTCCCTTGGCATTGGGCCAGAGGAAGATTTATTTCTCAAGTTTGACAGAAGGCAAAAATGACCCTTGGTGGGATGAAATGCCTTGAACTGGAATGACCCCATAAAGCCCTTTCAGGGGCCCCGGAGAAGCTGAGAGTCAATCTGCCATTCGAGCCTTGTCCATGAGAGTACAGCATCTCTTGTTCTGGGGAGAGCTCAGATCCCAGGCTGGACCAAATATCCCATAAGTGCCCTGTAATTATAGGGACTAAGCCACCGCTAACAAGAGACAGGCCTGGAGTGCTGCCCTGATTTAATCTCCATGGTAACTGCTGTCTGCAGCTGAAATCTAGCCCTTCATCCCCCTTCCATCTTGTTTATCCTCTTTCCATTTGGAGGGAACCAGGACTTGGTGATTCTCTGACCATGGCAGAAGGGGAGGTGTTCATAGAGTGGCTGTCAGCCCCTATTCTCTCTCCCTCAGGAGGGGGTGGAGGAGGGGAGCATCCTTGGCCCCTGACTCTCCCTCCTTCCTTGCCCCCTTCACCCCGGAGACATTGGGGAATTCACAGTCTGACAGTGTCACTGCTGCAGGTTGGTGTCCCTGGAGGAAAGGGTCTTTTCCAAGTACTCTATGAATTCTGCACATCGGCGAGATGACACACTTTGCAAAAATGGAAATGCTATAGAAAAGCTTGTTCCTCCTTGGTGTTCTGCTGGCCTTGGCACGAGACCCCATCTTAAAATGATTTCCCCTGAGCTAGGGTGCCATGAAAAGAATCAGGGATGGGGAGAGCAGAGAAGGCAAGGAAGAAAGAAGGGCATTTGCCTCAGTGTTTGGGGATGTGATGCACTTAATCCCCAAACAGATGGGCCCTGCCCACCAGGCATTCACAAGGAGAACACAGGTCAGCAAGGACAAAGACGTAAACGAGGGCACCCTGTCTGCAGGGGGAGGCGTGCTTCACGGGACCTAGGGGATACTTAGAATCACCCAATGTGAGGCCTTGGTACATGGTATGTCAGGGCCACAAGGGCATGGGAGATGAAAGGTCAGAGTCAGTGTGGGTGTAGAACATGGAACACTGAGCATGAGATTTGGGAGGGTGTGAGGACAGAGGATGTCAGAACTGGGAGGAATCTTGGAACACAGAAGGTCAGAGATGGGATGTGACCTAGAATAAAGACTATGTGAGATAAGAGGGGCCTCAGAAAAGCTACTTTATACATCTACATATACCTATGTACATACATACATCTGCACACATGCATGTACATATATTCATGCTTATATGTATGTATCTATCTAATCTATCTATCTATCTATCTATCTATCTATCTATCTATCTATC
>NW_027186374.1:3423663-3445517 GCF_028583685.1 Petaurus breviceps papuanus | reverse complement strand
CTTCATTAGCACCGACTTGACCTCTCACCCTATGTCCTTCCTCTCCTTTGCCCGAAAAGCCCTGGGAAAAGCTGTCCAGACTTGCTTTCCCCATTTCCCTTTCCTTTCTCTCACTCATCAACCCTTCATCATGGCTTCCAACCTCTTCATTTAACTGACCCCCCAGAACAAGACAACTTGGAACAGTCCCTCCCCTGAGCTCTATCAAGTCCTGTGTCAACAACTATTTTTCTTGACAATTCCAACTGTTTATTGCAGAGATATTTCAAACTCAGCATGTTCAAATTAGATCTCGTTACCTTTCACCCAAATACGCCTGTTGCCAAACTTGCTTTCCCTGCCATTTTTTAAAGAGTGCTCCTACTGCTCACACATCCTACTTTTTTAACCTTCATGTTATTCTTCCTCAGCCCAGTGTTCCAGTCAGTTGCCAAACCCTGGCATCTCTCTCTCTCTCTACCCAATGTCTCTGTCTCCTGTGGCCTTCTCATTCCTTGCACGGCAGCCAGCCTGGCCCAAGGGGCCCTCTTTTCTCACCAGGGGTCCTCCAATGGCTGTCTACTTGGTCTCTCTGCCTTGGGTCTCTCCCTGTACCAGCCCATCCTTCACAACTGCTAAAATCTCTTCACTCTTGGTCACTGAGCTGACTGCCAGTTTCCCCCTTGGCACACTCTGTTCTCTTCTTATTGCCTCTAGGATAAAATAGAAAGGCCTTGCTTTGGTTTTTAAAGTTCTTAATGACCTGGAGCCAACTAGTCTTTCTGCTCTTGGCTTACATTGATCTTCCTGCCATACCCTATAGATCAGATAAATGGCCTTGCTCTGGTCCTTGTGCACTGGACACCATTTGCTATCTCCATGTCTTTGTACTGGCAGGGTCCCATCCCTGAAATAGACTCCCTTGTTACTATCTCTCACTTCCTCCAAGACTCACTTCAAGTATAACCTTCTCCATGAAGCCTTTCCTGGTAATCTCAGCTATTAGTGACCTTCCTCCTATACAGCCTTGTATCCAAGTGCCTTCTGTTTTGTTTTGTTCACGTTCACCCTCTCTATGCTTCTGAAGGCTCTTATCCTCCCTGAAGTACTGGAAGTCATTCAGGAGCAGGCATTGCCTCCTGTTCTCCCTTCTTGTCTTCACTCTATGAATGTCTCCACTTGGGCATCAGTCTGTGCACTCTGGAGATGCCCTGAATCCCCCTCTTCTGGCTGATGAGGCTCTAGCCAGGAGGCAGGTTTAGCCAGGACATGGTCACTTCACTCCTACACTCTTCCTCCATCCTTCTCTCCCCTTTCAGCTCCTCTTCTGTGCCTTGTCCCCTCTTAGAAGGGAAACTCTCTGAGGGCAGGGATTAATTCTCTCTTTTATTTAGCACCAGCATTTAACACAGTGGCAGGCAAATAGTATTCTTAAAATGCTCTATGTTTGTATATATGTATGTACATATCCATCTATTTATCTATATACCCATTTGCCTCTTTTTCTCTCTCCCTATATCTCTCTGTCTCTCTGTCTCTTCTGTCTCTCTGTCTCTCTCTGTCTCTGTCTCTCTCTGTCTCTCTGTCTCTGTCTCTCTGTCTCTGTCTCTCTCTGTCTCTCTCTGTCTCCCTCTGTCTCTCTCTCTCCCTTCTCTCTCTCATCCATGGGAATCTAGTACAGTTGCCTGGCATACAGAAGGTGTTTAATATTTGTTTGTTGATTGATTTCATAAATGCAAACACATACCACAAGAATCAAAATTTCATGAGATCATGAATTCAGAAATAGAAAGGCATCAACATCACCTTAACAGAATTAACTTGCATTTCTATAAACTTGTATCGCATCTACTAACCCGTGCACATGTCCCCCTCCTCCAGTGGACTTAAACTTCTTCTAAGCTGCTCCATTTCCAGGGAATGAGGGATGGCCCCCATTGCCTGGTAGCAAGAAGCTTTTGTTATTTCCTTCCAATGTCAGCATCTTCCCTTTGAGATTCTCTTCAGCTTATTCTGCCTGCATCTTGTTTGTACACAGTCATTTAGTGTTCTTTCCCCCATTAGAATATTGGTTCCTTCCGTGCAAGGACCATATTTTTGCTTTTTTGATCCCCAGTGTTTAGCATGGTGCCCCGTGCAGATGAGGCCTTATTAAATATTTTCTGACTTGGCTTCTTGAAAAGCAAGGGTTCTTTCACTGTTGTCTTTGTATTCTTAGCACACAAAATCCCATACACACAGTAGGTGTTTAATAAATGCTTGTTGATTGTTCAAATTCACCATTTTACAAGGAGGAAAGTGAGAGTCAGAGACATGCAGATACTTTCAGCAACAAGGTCTTCCAGCACCAAATCCAAGGCTCTTTCCACTTCACCCCAAGGCACAGTTTGATAAACACCTCCTCCTCTTTTTAATCCTGCACTCTTGTGTCTCCCCTGGAGAGGTCAGAGGCCTTTCCTGGGCTCTGGGAGCAAAGGGAACAAGACCCAGGTTTGGCCAAGGTCTGCCAGCGTGGAGGTGGTTTGGGCACTGGCTGCTTACACGTCATAAGACCATCTTAGCTGTCCCCTGAGAAGTTCATTAATGGGTTTTCTGCAAGCTCTGTATGATTTCCAGCCACTGGCAAGTGAAAGTTCTAGGTGCCTCATGATCTGATTCTTCAGAGGGAGAGAATCCACATGGATAAGTCATGGAACATGGCACAGACACATCTCAATGAGTCACGGTGCAAAACATGGCCCAGGACTCAAGCAGCTGACATTCTAATGGGGGAAATATCGTGCAAACAATGATGTACGAAGGAGGTATGTATGAGGCAGACTGGAGGGACTCCCAGCACGGAGGGGCATGAGGAGAAGCCACATGAAGAACACATGGCGTCGTTGCTTCTTATTCTCAGGAAGCTTCTTTATCTGATTAAGCTCTTGCTATTCTCCACAGCAGCACTAGGGCTTGGGTTCGAATCCCAACTTCACCCCTTACTAGGTATGTGACTTGGAGCCTGTCCCTTCCTGTCTCTGAGTCTTGGCTTCATCCTTCTTCAATGTTGGGGAGGCATGAAATGGCCTCTCAGGTCCCTTCCTTAAATCTCTGGTTATTTGATTGAAATATTCGCTCCACTTTTCAGATGAGGAAGAAAGGCTCTGAGGGAGGAAGGGCCTTATTTGTGGTCCCACAGAGAGCTGACGGAGGCATTGCTTGACATTTCTTTCCTCTGGCTCACCATCTAGGGGGCTTTCTCCCATTGAGTGCCATGGAAGCATTTCAGGATACATCTCTGGGGAAGTTAATGGTGTCTGAGCTCCTTAAAATTATCCTGAACAGCAGACAGTAAATACATTACCCAGGTGAACAGGAAAGGGAGTCAGGACATGTGGCTTCTCACTCCAACCTTTGCTCCTTGATGTATGACCTTGAACAAAGTCATTTCCCCTCATACTTATTCATGGTTTAAATAATATCCTTCCCTCAGAGCAGGGGGTTCAGTGTGAGTATTATCATTGTTTCTTGCTGCTGCTGCTGCTGTTGTTAATGCTGGGCTGGGCCTAGATCTGTGATTTCTTTGCCATTTAGAAATCCCAGTGTGGAAATTTCCTCCATTCATCTGTGACTTAGAGTCTCAAAGAATCCTCTGGAGACAAAGACTTGTCACGGTCACACAGATATCATGTGCCAGAGTCAGGACACAAGTCTGGGTCTTCTTAACTTAAAGACTGGCCCTCTGTCCTCTGGGTCATTCTCTATCTCTTACGTGTCCTACAGACACAAAGCTTAAAAATGCACACAGTCAAGGGTGGTTTCAGCTGTCCAGGAAACATCCTTCCTCCACCTGGTCTTTGTTGGACAGGTCTGGGTTTGTGTCTGGGTCTGTGCACGTGCTCTCCTCTCCCCTGATCCCTACATGTTTATAGCCCCAGAGAAGGGAGGAACACAGACACAGACACAGACACATACTCACAGTATATATTTGTTAATTGTAGGTCACATTTCGGTACAATCAGAAATGCAATGGCAAGAAGGGTTTTACCAGTTCATATTCTGAGACTTTAAAAATCACAAATCTTACTCTGGTGCAGAAATTCATATCGGCTCAATTGTGTCTGATGATGGGCTTTTTAGCATGTATTTTCCCATGGTAAAGCACAGATGCATCCTCATGAACAAACCCCAGTCTGAGTTCTTCAGATGGTGAAAGGCACGGCATCGACACGTAGGCATTGTCTGCACCTCCTGTTTCCAGTCCTGGGGGAGACCCTGGGCCCCCAGCTCTCAGGGCTGGTGAGTCATTCATTAGAGCCTTTGAGGAAGGAAAGGGATGAGATTCAATCCAGCCCCCAAATCACCAGAGGGCCCTAAACACAGAGAAGAAAGGCAGCCTTGGAAAGCTGATGACTTCAGCCAAGCAGCCTTTCCCTTAATGTCTGGGCTCAGGCATGAAGAGTCTTCCTGAAAGATTGCATTCCACGGGCACATGTCACTTGAATCAGCCTGGCACAAAATAAACAGCAGATCCCATTTATTTGGGGTGACTTCAACTATCTCTGGGCAAAGAGTATTTTAGAGTAATACAGGAAAGGCCTTGATCCTTGGAGAAAATGAGGACTGACAAGCTGCTTCTGCTATTCTGTCCAGCACGGAACCAGGGGGCAGACTGTTCTTAATTCTGGATCCCCTGTGAGTGCTCGTTAGAAGAGGACTTTTGGGGAGGCATTTAAGTCAGCTGGAAAGAGACTGGTTTGTTTCTTTATTGTGATGTTTTTTAGCATGTATTTTCCCATGGTAAAGCACAGATGCATCCTCATGAACAAACCAAGATTTGATGGGACGCTGGACTGTGTGAATCCCTGTCATTTGGCAGAGAAGGAAACTGATACTGAGAGGAAGTGACTCCTTAATTGTAATTATACTTTATTAGGTAAGGAAAGGAAGGAAAAAGCGAATGAGCATTTATATAGTACCTACTGTGTGCCAGGCGCTGTGCCAATCACTTTAAACATATTATCTTATATTGTTACCTCCTATAGCTACCTCAAGCTATGTGGATAGATAATGCATGTATCATGCATTATCTATCATCAGGCACTGTGCTAAGCATGGGGTGTACACATACAAACAAAGAGTAAGGCATAGCCTTCCCCTCCTCTAAGAAGGCAACCCAGAACAGAGAACTGAAAGGCAGGGATGAGAAAGGAAGGAGAAAAGACCCATTTGGGGGAAGGTAGAAAGGTGGAAAATTAGTCCAGGGAGTCCTGGGCTGGGCTGGGTTTGATACCAATCAATTAATGGATCAAAGAATATTTATAAAGGGCCTAATATGTGCCAGATACTCTGTTGGTATGAGGGATACAAAAACAATTAGTCAATAAGTATTTATTTAGCATTTGCAATGCGTGAGACCTGTACTGGCATCTGGGAAAATAAAGCCAGGCAAACTCAGTCTCTGCTGTCAGAGGGGTCTACACAAGACCAAAGATACAAGGTGATTGTAGAGAGAGGAAGCCATGAGTGTAGGGTTCTGCACCTTATTGGTTTTGGGGACCTCTTTGGACGTCAGCTTGTTGAAGCCTGTGAACCCCTTCTCAGAAGATAGTATTTAAATGCATCACATAAGACACGGAGGATTGGGAAGGAAACCACTTATATTGAAGAGCAGTTATCGAACTATGACTATTTTCTTAAGTACCTAGATGTTGGTTTAAGAACCTCTGGGCCATGAGAGTGGGGAAAGGCTTGAGTTGAGACTTGGAGAAAGGCAGGGATTCCAAGAGTCCCTGACCTCAAAGCAGTTGCCTTCTCTTGGAAGGGGTGGCACAGACCCATATCAGTAAGTACTTGAAATGTGCAAATACAAATCTATACAAGATACATACAAAGCATTTTGGGTGGGGAGGCACTATGGGCCCTCTCATTTTCCCGAGGAAAATATGTCAAGATGAATGGCAAAGGAGAAAGATTCTTGTCTCTAGGGTTGGAGAACCTGGATTCAGATCTCTCCTCTGATATTTACTTCCTGTGTGACCTCAGAAAAGACCCTCAGCAACAAATACGAGGTGGCTTGAACAAGATGCCCTATGCTCGTCCTTCCAGATCTCTGAGTCCCAATAGCACGGGCTAGTTGGGTCTGGAGAATATGGCTACTGCAGCCCCTCCTGAATTCTATGGGTAGCCCCAAAGGGGTGGGAATGTCTTTTCTAGTGTTTTAGATCCCGTGCCCCCATTGGTGGACTTTTTGCATTGATACTGTCAGTTGATACTAATTAGTTAGCTAGGCTTAATTAGTTTTTAGGGTTCTTTACTAAGGGGATATAGTCCGGACAGGTGGTGTAAAAATCCATCTGCCCCCAAAATCTGTGACACACTTCCCCACAGGTACATGCAGAATCCAGGGAAAGGTGAGGTCATTTTTCTGAAGTCCTCAACACCTTTCCCTTTGGTATGTTGTAGTTTTTCTGCCAACCTGACTCTAGGTCTCATTTGTCCTTGGCACCTAAGACAGACAGGTCACCAGCTATCCCTCTCCCAGGGATGCAGCTAGGACACTGGATGGAGAAGTCCAAACCTTCCACTTCCCAAAGTTCACAGGCAAGGCTGGGGAAGGGAAGAGGCTGACAGGCTTGCTCCCTTCACCCTCAAAGACTCCCTTCTCAGGGGTTTACCTGAGCTAAGCTAAGAGGCTCAAATCTTCCATCCCAACCAGCTTTTTTTGCTTTATTCAGACCCCAGATGGGTGTGGCTAATTTCTTCACAGATGGGAACAGATTTCCCATTACACAATCATTCAAAAACTGTTCACACTTTCTGAACAATGGAGATGTATTCTTACTTTATAGATGTATTAACAAATGGAATGGCAGGGGGAATTTCTACCTCACCTAGACACAAGATAATAACTAATATTCCTCGGGCACTTTAAACTCTATAATGTTTGTTAAACACACAGTTTCATTTGTACCTAATTCTAATGCTACGATGCTGTGATTGTGTGATTCCTGTGAGGAATGTTCAGTGAAAGGGACTGAGGATTAGCAGTAAGAATGTCTCAGTGAGACCTTGCGGGAGTCACTTAACTTCAGAGGGCATTCTTTCTCATCTGTCAAACAAAGAGGGTTGAAATGGCATTTCTTTGAGGTTGTTCCCAGGTCGAATTCTTAGGATATCTTAGCCATGCTGATTAACACTCATAACAGCTGGCAGAAAGAACGCTTTAAGATTTGCAAGCCTCTTAACATACATGGTCTTACAGTCATTCTCTCATAATTGTTTGTTCATCTCCTTTGCCTAATTATATATTGTGGGACCATTCCCAGTGTAATATATTTGTGTTGTTTCAGTTCCACATACATTTCAGATGTGACATTTTAATCAGTGATATTTAATGTGCTTACCCACCTACTATTTCTTTTCTAGTTATACCTTCACTGATTTTACTCATAAAAAGATTTTTAAAATATTTATTCAGACAAAATGATCCATGTTTTCCTTTTATGATTTTTACTTTTGTTTAGCCCTCCACATGAAAGGTATCTGGATTTGTTCTCTCATATTTAAATTTTTGTAGCACAACCTCTTATATTCAGGTCACATACCCATTTTGAGATGATTGGAGTAGGTAGTGTAAGATGCTGGTCTAAGCCAAATTTTTGCTAAGCTTCCAGTTTCCATAATATTTCTTGTCGTAAAAAATGGGGTGGGAAGGGAAAGGAGTACCTTCCTATTAGTATCAGCTGACAGTATCAATGCAAAAAGTCCACCAATGGGGACATGGAATCTAAAACACTAGAGAAGTGTTCTTTGGGAATGTCCTTGGGTTTAGCAGACTCTGAACTAGTGTTTTCTATGGATGCGCTTTCTCCTTTGTCTGGTCTGTCTAATCGATTTAGTTTTCTCTTTTGTTTTGTTTTTATCCAATGTGATCGTTCAATTATTCAGTCGTGTCAGACCATTCATAACCCTGTGGACCACGCTGTTTATGGGGTTTTCTAGGCAAAGATACTGGAGTGGTTTGTTAATTCTTTCTCAGGTGGATTGAGGCAAACAGAGGTTAGGTGACTTGCTGAGGGTCACACAACTAATAAGCTTTTGAGGTTGAATTTGAACTCAGATCCTACTGACTCCAGGTCCAGTACTCTATCCAGTGAGTCACTGAGCTGCCTTTTAGCCAATAAGAAGTAATTTCAATGACTAATATTTTGTGATCGTTTGAAATCTGGCAATGAGACGTTCTCTTTATGCTGATTGCTTTTTCTTTATTTCTTTCGATATTCTAGAGGTTTTGTTCTTCTAGATAATATGTTATTGTTTCATATAGTTTTTTAAATTATGCCCTTAGAAATTTGGTTATTACACTAAACTCGTCTATAATTTTAGGGAGTATTGTCATTGTACTACGATGACAAAGCCCGGCAATGAGCAGTGAACATCTCTCCAATTATTAAAGTCTCCTTTCATTTCCACAGAGTATTTTGTAGGTCTATCTATATGAGTCTCCTACTGTGTTTTCCCAGATAGGCTATACATTTTGAACTTATTTTGAATGGAATTTATCTCATTATTACTTTATCCTGAATTGTGGTAGTCTTTCATAGAATGCTGATGGTTTCTTGCTAATGCTGGTCACCATCTCACTTGGCTTCCTTACCAGACTGGGCTTTTCTAAGACAGACCATTCCAGCTCTTTTATGCTGATGATAAAGCCTTTCACTTTGTACTCGATCCTTATCATCGTAGTCATCAGTTTTTAGCAGTTTATCAAATAATTGGAGGTAGAGAAAACATCTTGGCTTTGCTTGTTCTGGGAACATGGCTCATGTATTCAGTGCAGACACTTTGTGCACTTGGTTTTTATGCTTTTCATCCTATTAAGAAGGGACCTCACAGGCCTATTCCTCTCAGGGGTTTTAACATAAATAGGGCTATATCTTGCCAAAGGCCTTTTCTACATCTGTGAAACCAATTTTGCATTAAAACAAGTCAAACCAGGGAGCATTCTGAAGCAACCACTGTGGGCCAGGGATTCAAGGGAAGGCAAAAGAAAGACCCAGCTCTTAAGGATCTCACAGTCTAATGAGGGTGGTAGGGGTGGAATACAAACAGGCATTGGAAGGGATAAATTGGAGGTAATGCACAAAGGGAAGGCACTAAAATGAAGAAAGACGGGGAAAATGTGTCAGGGAATCAGAGATTTTAGCTGAGCCTTGAAGAAAACAAGGAAGGCAAGAGGAAGAGATGAAAAGGAAGGAGTTCCAGTCCTCAGGGACAGCAGGAGATGAAGTGTGTCCTGTGCAAGAACAGCTGGCGGGCCAGTACCACTGAATCACAGAGTTGATTTGTGGAGGAGGAAGGTGCAAGAAGACTAGAAGGCAAAAAGGGGGCCAGGGTGTGAAGAATGAGCTGGAATTCATAAAGCATGTTAAGGTTTGCAAAGCATTCTATAAAGACTATCTCATTTGGTCTTCGCAAGGACTCTTAGAAGTAAGTTTTTTTATTATTCATTTTATAAGTGAGGAAACTGAGGCAGATCACAGTTAAGTGACTTGCCCAGGGTCATGCAGTTATTAAGTGCCTCAGGCAGGATTTGAACTCAGGTCTTCTTGACTACAGGTCCAATGCTCCATCCACTGTGTCACCAAACTACCTTTATGAAGAGCCTTAAAAAGTAAACCGACAATTTTGTATTTGATCCCATAGATAATTGGGAACCACTGCAGTTTATTGAATCAGGGAGTGACATGGTCAGACTTGAGCTTTAGGAAGATCAATTTGGAGTTAGAGGAGGGTGGGAAGGAAGACCCAGGAGCAGGCTATTGTAATAGTCTAGGCATGAGATGATGAGAGCCTGCATCAGGGCTGTGGTGCTATAAGGAGAGTGGAGGGGGCACATGCAAGAGACATTGCTAAGCTAGAAATGGCAAGACTTGGTGACTGATGGGATATGGAGGGTCGGGCTTTATCATAGGATGAATTATGCTAATTGTTTTCCCAACGCTGAATTGAACTTTCATTCCTACCATGAGGCACACTTAGCCACAGAGGATGGCTTTCTGGACTTATTATTGTAGTCTCTTGTGAGGGTTTTATTTGAAATGTTTATATCAGTTCTCATGAGTGGTGTTGGTACCTTGTGGTCTCTTTCTGCTTTGTTCCCTTGTTTGAATATGAGGACCATATGGTTCTCATAAGACAAGTTTGCTAGAATATTTTCTGTCTGTTTTTAAATGGCTGTGGTCTAGGTATTACTTGCTTTTGGATTATTTGATAGAATTCCCTCATGTGTTCTTCTGGTCCCAATCCCTTCCCTTGAGTGGACAAGTCACTCACCCTCTAAGATTGAAAACTGTGGGACATTTTTTGAACTACACTGGTGGAAAGTATTTCTTTGCTAGGGGTTTCCTACACCAAAGACACCATTGACCCAGCCTTCTTGCCCAGGCTCTGGATTGAATCCATCTGAGGTCATTCATTGGATACACAGAATTTCAAAATTAGAAGAGATTTTAGAAATCACAGTCCAATCCATTTGTTGAACTGAAGACCCTATGGAAGGAAACTGACTCAGCAAAGGTCCAAAACAAATGAATAGAGAGCTCACATTTTGAACCCATGATTTCTGATTTCCAGTTCAATATTTTTACTCTTTACTTGTCATCTCATGATTGCTTCATAGTCATATATCTTGATTCCTGGAACCAGATGTCACATAATCGTAGAATTAGAAGAAAATTTGGAGGCCACTCTGGTCAAGGACTCCATCATATGGAGGGTGATACAGAGGCCAGGGATACACAGTTCATGAATATCAAAGCATTGCCAGGAATGCAGACCTTCTGTCTCAGTTTAATACTTTCTCCAATGTACTACGTTGAAGACAAACTAAATGAAAAACTACACAATGGTCTAATCAGAAAAACATTTCAAAGCAGAAAGAGTGAGACTTTGGAATTTGCCCTGAGCACCCAGCTTCCTTTGACTGTGCTTGGGACTGGACCTACCCACTAACTTCACATGCTGACTGACTGTAGGACATAGCTAAAGTGCTTTTTATAACCTGTAACATTTTTATCTCCAAAAGTTGCACAAAGAGCTATAGTTAGACAATGATAGAAGAAAAACCAGCTCTACCTGGGAGTGTGTAATGGTCCATGCAAATGCTCAGCTGTTGTCCTGCTGAGTTTCTTCTCTCCTGGCAGTTTCGGCTGATGTCTTGTCAAGGAATGAACCAGAAAGTTCTTTTGGAGAAATCCTGCTTAAATTCTGCAGCTATTGGGAGGAAGCACTGTCTCTGATTTGGGGGCAATGTGGATACCAATCCAGCTTCTAATATAATGACTCCCTATGTGACCTTGGCCAGGTCAGGACACCTCATTGGGTTGGACAATGGTTTCCTCATTTGTGATATGAGAGGCTCTGATCATATGGCCTTTGAGGTTCCTTCTGGGTCTAAATTTATGATTCCATCAGATAGGGCTTCAGGGGCTGTTTCTTTTTAGGATAGCATGCATCAGAAAAAAGCGGTATGATCTCATAAGAATGTCAGCTGGCATTTATATTGTGTTTATGGTTTGCAAAGCTTTTGATATGTGTGATGAAGGAGTGGGCAAAGGAGAGTCAGAAAACAAATATTCTGGACCTGGTTTCAGATCTTTGAGCATGCTCAGATTTGCCCTTCCTAGTGAGTTATACAAAACCTATATAATATACATAGCTATAAATAAATATATTTAATATTATTATTTAATTTCATATCAATTCTAATTATTCTACTAGAATTATATTAATGATTATACTATATTGATATAGTTTAGTGATATTTAATGTTATTAATATGTATAAATAAATATACATAAAATACAGATATTTCATGCTTAATTGCCATCCAACATGTAGAACTTTGGGGAGCTGATTTCTAGCCAAGAGTGACAGAGGGTAAGTGTGAACACAAGAAGTCTTTTGGTTGGCTGAAAGACCAATGCTCTGTGAGGTCCTGAGGTACATACACAGGGAGGGAGCTGCCCTTCTGTCAGTCTTTCCTGCTTATTTTCCTTCCTGGAGGCTAGTGAGACAGTTTCCATGAGTTGACAAGTTGGAGCTGCCTCTCTTCTACCTGGTTACCATGTAGCCATGAACACACATTGCCTATGTTTCTTTGGTGTTTGCTCTTTACTGATTTTGGGGAAGTGAATGTTCTAAGAGAACAGAGCCAAGGCAACAGTGACATTCATCAGAGCCATTGGCAGCGTTTCCAGTGGCAATCAGAGTAGAGGAATAGAGGCCTCTGGAGCAGCAGGGACTGATGACAAGGGAGTACTTACCGATGAAGGGGGAAGGACAGTCCCTAGAGAATGGAAGCACCTTCAGGGAATGTGACTCCTTGTGACAGAAAGGAATGTGGACCTCAGACCACAGAAAGGCAATTGTTCTTAGAGCTCAGCAAACAACTACAACTAAGAGAAATCTCATGAGCAGAGGAAGAAAAGCTCCTCTGGCACTTAGAGTTGGGAGGCAACCCCTGGCCACTGCAGACTTCTCAGTAACCTTGTGGTGTAAAGGGAGAGGACACCCTAATTTAGGTGAATATTTCATAGCTACTTACTTCACTACATCAGTTTGATAAGTCCCTTTCCTAAAAGTTAGTAAGACTATTACTAGTTGATTGATATAGGGAACACACCGGATGGGGGCTCATGGGATAAGTGTTAGTCCAGATGATGAGACTGGGACTGAGGAATGTGAAGTGACCTCCCTGCCACCCCATAGCTAGTGAGCATTGGTGGTCGGATTTGAACCCAGGTTTTACCAGACTACCATAGGCCTCTTTCTACCATACTAGGCTGGTCCTAGGAGGAAAGAAAAATAAACGGAATCTAAAGTAAGAGAATCTGGGCTCCAATTTTGTTACTTGTGTGGCCTGAAGTGGGTCACCTTGCTTCTTGAGACTTGCTTACTTGTCTGTAAATTCAGAGATGGGCTAGCTTACTGATTCCTTCCTGCTCAGACAATCCATATCCTAATTACAGTTTCTTTGCTTCATTCTGTGATCATCCTTTGGATGAAAAGAACAAAGATCAAAACAGGAACAGTCCACAGAAGCACTTTGGGATTTTTGGGAGCTGCTTCCACTGGATTCCACAAGGAAAACTGAAATCTTTGTGAAGGCATCTGAAGTGCAGCCTCCTTTATGAAGCCCTCTCTGGTCCCACCTACAAAACTCACTTCAAGGTATCCTAGCTCAGTAATACTTATAGACCTCACCTCATGCTGGTGTAGCCTTGGAGATCCAGGCTTATGATGTTGGCCTGATGGAGCCTGGACGATGCCCCACTCGCAGCATCTCATGGTAGGAGGGTGTCAGAAGTCCTCTCATCCAACCCACGGCCCACAGAGGATGTCCTTGAAAACAAACCCAGGGAATAGTCACCTGCCTTTTCTTATCTGGGTAGGGAAGTCCCACTTCTCATCACTTTGGAATGCCTCTCTCTTAAATAGCCTTCTTTCAGCCTCCACTTAATATCACTAAATCTGCTCTCTTGTGCCATGCAGAAAGGTCTAATCCCCCATACACAGAATAGCCCTTCACATATTTCAGGGCAGCTAGAGTATCATGCCACCTTCTGCCTTCCCTAAACATCCTGGTGAAGAACCTCAGTCCCTTCAAATGATCTTCATTCACATGACATGAGCTCAGATCCCTTTCCCGCCCTGACCGCCTTCCTTTGGATTCTCTCCTGCTTTTCGGTGTCCATTGTAAGAGGTGATTCCTCTTCCCTTCTCTGCAGAGGTGGGGTCTATTGGTGGACGATGCTGCCCATTAGGTGCTATGGGTTGGGTAGTTATACTGAATTGGTTTTCTCTCATCCTTCAAATTATTTGTTACAAAAGATGTTTCTCTAGAAAGCAGAATGAGAGGAATAGATTGTGAGATGTAGGTGAGGCTAAGGCAAAAAAAAAAATTAAAACGTGGGGCCCAGAACCGAAGACAATGCTACAGACACTCCAATGCATTCTGAACCAATAGGAAGAGTGTTAGGACTCTTATCCTTCTGATCGTGGGTCTTATGTCATGAAAGCTAAGCTGCTTGTAGCTTCTTTGGCTGATATATCCCAATGGGGAGAGGCCATTTTGCATGATGGACAAGGAGCCTGCCTTGCTGCCAGAAAGACCCGGTTTGGGTCCTGTCTGACACCTGCCGGTTGTGCGATGCTGGGTCAGCCGCTTCTCAGTTCTCCAGGTGATTTTCAGAGGTGATGAGCTTCAGATAAGGTGCCCATCTCCATGGGCAAAAGGAGCCTCTCCCCAGGAGCTCCCTGATGGCTCATTCAATCACAAGTCTGGTCCAAAAAAATAAGAAAAGTCACCCTGTTGACTCGCTCTGGTTCGCAATCCCCCGAGTTCTCAGATGTTCTCCACTTGGACTCCTTCCTAGCTCTGCCTCCCACATACTGTACTTGTGACGCTGATTTTTTTGACCCCAGTGGAGATCTCTGCATTTGTTCTTATTCCATTGAATCTCATCAGACTCAGCCAGGCTTTCTGCATTTTGCCTGGATGTAGAAGGAACCAAGGTGCTGGAGACCAAAATTCTCTTGTGACCTCCCAAAGTATCTGCCAACACCCTCCACACACAAAGACAAAGCCCTGGATCCAGGAAATCCTAGCTTCTAAGACTTCTTTGGACAATAATAAGAGCAACAGCTTTAGAACTGGAAGTGACCAGAAGAGAACTGATCCAAACTCCTCCTTTTACAGACCTGGAAACTGAGGCTCAGAGGGGCAGGAAGTAACTCACTGATCTAGGAAGAAAGTGGCCTAGAGGAGATTTGAATCTTTCTCTGATTCCAAGCCCATCGCTCTTTCCATTAACCAGGCTGTGTGATCAGGTGACCATGGACCCATCATCTCTTTGAATTTCATTTTTCTCAGCTGTAAAATGGGGATGATAAAATAGCACCCAGAGCACCTACCTCGCAAGGCTTTTGTGAGGCTCATATGACTCATATGGGCAGAGAAGTTTGTGCATGACAGTTATTGCATTATTAACACCTCAGCAATATATAAAATCTCCAAGATCCTTGCTCTTCACCCCCCCAAAAAACCACATGGAGTGGAAAAGTACAGGGAAATTGGGGATATGTGGGTGAATTACTAAAGAGAGAAAAATGACACTCGCTTTTCTGACAGCCTCCCTCATATCAAAATCAATTATTAATGTTCATTTAACCCACCCATCCAGGTCGTAAAGGCATGCACTGATCAGAACTCCCAGGGAGTCTGCAAGCTGAGAACTGTTAACTCAGATTTCATTGCTCATTATTTTTCTCCTTTTTTTTTTCATTCCTTCAGAGCTTTTATAAGGATTTTTAAAAAGCTATAATTACACCTTACGAATGACAGGACTTCCTTAATGAAGCAAAGAGCTCCAAATTTCTTCAAGGCAGCAAAATTTGCGACCAATTAAATATTAATATAAAAATAGTCAAAGTCTCAGAATCCATTTTTGCATTAATCTCTGGGTGAATTTGCATTTATTCAACACCAAATCCAATCTTCCCTCGTGTCAGAAGGGGTCACAGATGATGTTAACAAAGGGATACACTTCAAAAATCTCTGGGGATCTTGTCCCTAGACTCATTAGGCTTAGGAGTGAAGAGAGGATGGAAGGAATCACAGAGACCTTTCTTTTCCTGGAGAAGAAAAACCAACATTGTTGAAAGATCACCATAGTAAGTATTCAGCAAAATTCAATGAGCATTAATTAAGCTCCGGCCATGTATCAGCTGCTGTGCTAGTCTATCAATAGTCCCTTTTCCCAGAGAGCTTACATTCTTTGGGGGAGGAGGGAAAGATAGCACCAAAATAAAATGATATTCCCTATACAAGTTAATTCTTGTGGAGGGAAGAGTATTAGCAACTGGGGGGATCGGAGTCTTCGTGTAGTGTATGGGAATATAGCACATACATCGGTGAATAAATGCAAAGACTATTTAGACTCATACAGTCATTTGCAGAGGGTAGGAATGCTCAGGAATGGGCTAATTGGGAAGGGCCTCATGTAGGAGATGACACATGGACAGAGTAATGACTTCACAGGACTTTGATGGAACTGAGGGTCTGTGGAACAGAATCCTGGGTCTAAGGCAAATACATCTGTGACCACACCTGAGTGATGAGCCATATACAGAAACCAGTCTCTCCAAAGAGAGGCACTCCCATCTGCAAACAGGCAGAGGAATGCTGGCCAGGTATGGTGAGTCATTTAGCACCACTCAGAACCAAACCGCTGGTAAAAATGACAGTGACCTTGATAGAGCACTTTAAGATCAGCAAAACTCTTTTTTTTTTGCATGAAAACCATTGTTGTTAGGAACAAGAGTGGCAGGGAAGAGGAAGGATGGTGGACAGAGCTGAACCTGGAACCAAAAGCCCTGAGTTAGAATCCAACCTCCAGAATTTACTTTCTATGCGATCCTGAGGAAAGCATTTTCCCTTAGAGAAAGGAGGGGTAATGCTGGTCCCTACTACTCACCTTATGATTCTTATCCACCAGCTTTGAGGACACTTACATGCCTTGTTGGACAGGGGGATTATTTCTCTTTTATCCTTATAATCCCAGCACGTGCCCAGTATAACATGTGTAGCCTACCTGCCTTGGTTTCCTTACCTGCAAAGTCAGAGGGTCAGGCTCGATGGTTCTGAATCCCCTTCTGACTCTTTCTGTTTTCCTATAAACTCATCTCTGAATTTAAGTCCAGAATTCTCTGACCCACATCAGGGCCTCTCTCCAGTGTCCTGAAAACCATCTATTGTTGCAAGGCTTGTTTTGCCAGTCACAGACCCCTGACTGTGTATGCACGCATTCACTGGACTTACAGGATGCTTGGGAGCTTCCTTTGAGAGAAATCTGTCTTATGCTTTTTCATGGAAGCTAAGAGTGGGAAGAAATCTGCAGGGCAAGTCCATCTACCTCCAACAAGGGACAGGAATCCTTTCTATAGTTTACATTAGCTAGCATTTATACAGGGCTTTCACGTTCCAAAGTATTTGCATATAACATCCTAACCAAAAGCTCCTCCAGCCTTTGCTTGAGGACCTCCAGTGGGGAATGGAAGAAGCAGCTCCCTCCAGAGAAAGCCCATTTCCACAGTTGAATAGATCACCTTGTTAGGAGCTGCTCTAAAAACTATGCCAAAGGAAAGTGAAAATTTCGGGACACCCTTTCCTTAAACTTTTCAAGAAGGGTTATAGATGCAAATCCTGTGCCATCTGTCTGCCGGTGAAGGCTGATACTTGCTAACGACATATGGAGGTTCAGGATCACTGAACCCAAAATATTGTCATTGGGAGGTGGCACTGAGCTGCCCCAGTCCTGGAAATGAGCCTTACATCATTCAGAAACTGATGTCCAACTCCAGCTCTGGGTGCTGCGAAACCGTCTCCTTCCAGGGCCTCTGGTTCCCAGGCTGTTGACAATTTTCATTCGCCACTATGATTTAATTAACTGGGACTCGGGTTCAGCATGTATGCTTAGGGCTGTCCAGGAATTAAAGCATCTCACCCAGGCCCAGGGCTGGACCAGTGGAGCGGAGCTGACCTCAATTCTCCAAATAATGAGATTCCTGAGGTTGGAAAACAGAGAGTAAATGATGGTGGCCTTTAATGTTTTCATTTGGATGCAGTCTTGGGTATTCCTTTGTCCCTTATCCTTGGGGCTCTTTAATTGAACCTACTAGCTGGCCAAAGATGCATGGGCTTTCCAAGTCTGAATCACCTACTCTCCTGTCTGGGGATTCCAGGGCAGAAGAATGTTTGCGATCCAGTCCACTCATTTGCATGTTGATGGAATCATGGATTTAGAGTCAGAAGGGAGCTGAAAGGCCGGCCAGCCCAGCCCTTTCATTGATTTTTAAAGAAATAAAATTGACTATATTTTAAACATCACCAAGGATTTATTAAAGACCTACTATGTGCCAGGTATTGTGCTAGGAACTCAGAATCTAACTGGGGGAACAAACACAAACAACCAGGCGTGAGCAAATGTGTGTGTGCATGTGCATGTGTGTAGTTACATATATACACACAGACACACACGCACATAGATTTATATGTATATGTTGTTAGTCACGTCTACCCTTTGTGACCCCATTTGAAGTTCCTTTGGCAAAGACACTGGAGTGGTTTGCCATTTCCTTCTCCAGCTCATTTTACAGATGAGGAAACTGAGGCCAACAAGGTTAAATGATTTTCCCAGAGTCACACAGCTAGGAAGCATCTGAGACTGAATTTGATCTCAGGCAGATGAGACCTGACACCTGGAATGGTGCTAAATCAGCTAGCTGACTATATGTATATGAATACATGTGTAAATGTATATGTATGTGTATGTAAATAAATAAGTATACATATATGTGTATGCATGTATATATATGCATCCATATTATACAGGATATAAAGGAAAACTTTATTAGAGCAGCTAGGCAGTATGGCAGATGGAGAAGAGAACTGGACCCGGAGTCGGGAAGAACCAAGTTCACATTTGATCTCAGGCACTTACTGGCTTCATGATTCTGGGAAAGTCACTGAACCTCTATTTGCCTCAGTTTTCTCATTTGTAAAATTGAGATAATCATAGTAATCACCTCCCAGGGTCATTGTCAGGCTCAAATGATATGATAATTGTAGAATGCTTAGCACGGACACTCTTAGTAGGTGCCACGTAACTGTCAGCTGTTCTCAGGAGACTGTTCTCAGGATGAGGAGAGTTGAAGGGAATATATATGTATATGTATGTATAGGAGGGTGTATATGTGTATAAATACATATGTGAGTGTGTGTAAATATGTGTACACATCTATATAGACAGAGGGCACAGTATCAATTGAATAGGAAGGGATGATATCTAAAAAAATAAAATTAAGAGGTGAGAGAGGAATATAATGAGAGAAGGAGAAAGAGAGAGATATATTAGGGTAAATTATCTCATATCAAAGAGGCAAGAGAAAACTGTTACAAAGGAGGGGAAGAGCAGGAAGGTGAAAGAGAATGGGACAACCTTAGCCTCACTAAATTTGGCTTTAGGAGGGAATAACATACACAGTCAATTGGGTATCTTACCCTACAGGAAAATAGGGGGGTAGGGGATAAGAGCCCCGGGGGATGATAGAAGGGAGGGCAGACTGGGGGAGAGGGTAGTTAGACGCACACACTTTTGAAAAGGGATAGGGTCAAAGGAGAAAATAGAATAAGTGGGGGGTGGGATAGGATGGAGGGAAATATAGTTAGTCTTTCACCATATAATTACTATGGAAATGGTTTGCATAACTACACATGTACAACCTACATTGAATCGAAGAGGGAAGAAGGGAAAGAATTTGGAAATCAAAGTTTTAAAAAGAAATGTTAAAAAAATAAAAATAAATTATTTTTTTACATGCAACTGGGAAATAAGATATACAAGCACTGGGGTATAGAAATCCATCTTGCACTACTAGAAAGTTAGAGGGGGGAATGGGGAAGGATATAAGAGGGAGCAGATTGGGGGAAGGGGTACTCAGTAGGCTTACTATCTTGGGGTGAGGGGTAGGGCAAAGACAGCGAGAAAATTTGTAACTCAAAATCTTGTGGAAATGAATTTTGAAAACTAAAAATAAATAAAAGATTAAAAAAAGAAATGTTAGCTATTTTAATTTTTGTTATTATTATTATTTAGGATATTTCTACTATCTATCCACACTCACATATATGTGTGTATATACACACTTATGTGTACATATATATGTGTACATATGTACATATATATAATATATATATCTGTGTCTGTGTGTCCATCTCTCTCTCTCTCTCTCTCTGTGAAGCATCTAATGATTACAAGTCTAGGATTTCTTCTATTCCCCATACTGCCTCCCTAGCCCTGTGGAAATTGCAGATTCTAAACAGTTTTCAGGGTTGTTTGGAGCCCCAAGGCTGTTTTACTGTTGAGAAAGGGTGATCAAATCATTGAAAAGGGCCTGAAGATGCCTTAGCCAAGTCCCCTTAATGGAGCTCAGGGTGGGAATGGTGAGAACACGCAGATATGGGGGCTAGGCTATTCCAGTTCTGATCCTAGCTCTGATGACCATGGTCTGGGCAATTCTGTGTTACTTTGCCTGACCTCTCTGATCTTCCATTTCCTCCCTTGGGAATCGGGGATAACAATGGGAACCAATGCTGCATTAGACAACAGCCATGATTCTGTGAAGAGCTCCACGGGCTGCACCAGGCTGCCCAAGGGGTCCATGGTACCCAATACGACTCAGCCCCACTGGCCAAGAGAGTAAAGTGACTCTTCCAAAGCCCCACAGGGGTGAGGAACATGGTGAGCACACTCAGGGTTGGCAAAGGGTGCCTGGAGCCTCGTTCTCACATGTGGTACTGCCAAAGACCCGAAGAGGGAGGCACCATTGTCACCCCCATTTGGTAGGTGACGAAACTGACCTTCGGGGGAGGCCAAGGGACTTTCCCAGGGTCACACAGTTAGTGACTATCAGAGCTCAGGGCCCTTTGGGAGGAATTCTGAACGTGGAGTCCCAGGAGCTGAGCCTCGGTCCTACCTCGGGACCTCATTATTTTCCCCTGGCGGCTTCATCATCATGCCTCCATCATCTTCAGAAACTTGTCCTTCTGCAAGATGAAATCACATCGGAAAGCCCCACCTCACCAGAGTCCTGGGCCCTGTGGGCCCCTCCTCATTCCTTTAGGAGAGTGTAGGAGATGCTCCTGGGAGCGCTCACCCGCGCCCTGCGCTGCTGAAGGGGGAGCTAAGGGAATTCTCTTCATTCCGCTCCCCATCACCCCCTCCGCGGCAGCTTTCCTGAATTTTAGACAAAGTCAACTCAGGAACTCCCACCTGGGGCAGGTCATTTCTCAGCCTGCACTAGGCTAACCTCCCCACCCCTCACTCCATTACCCCCCTTCCCTTTCAGAGTTCTTTCTATGTATTGCCTCCCCTGTTAGACTGTCAGCTTCTAGAGGGCAGGGGCTGTCCTTTACCTTTCTTTGCGTCCCCAGCGCTCAGCGCAGCTCCCGGCACATAGTAGGAGCTTCAGAAACCTTTTTGAATTTCCTAAGGGTTAGGTGTCCTGTCGGTGAAATAGGAGTCGGGTTATCCCTGATGGCCTGTGAGGTCCCTTCCAAGTCTGGGCAGGATTATGAGTGCCTGGAGCTCTTTTCTACTGGAGAGCTGTTTTTCGACTGAGCCTAGGAGCTCAGAGGAGAACCGCAAATACCGCAGCTGCGCCCCGATTTGGAGGATGGATCCCCACCGGCCTCCGGCGCTGCTGGCTTTCTTTACTCTAGGCAGCAGCTGGGGTGCTTTGTGGACAGGAGAGCGTGGAGAACCTGCCAGGCGCGTGCACACACACACACACACACACACACACATGCACACAGGCACACACAGCCCATATTACAAATAGATATACTACACACACATTCCACACACACACACACCCCACACACATGCACAAACACACATGCACACAGCCCATATTACAAATACATATACTACACACATTCCACACACAGACACACACACATACTACACACACACCCCACACACATGCACAGAAACACATTCACACATGCACACAGCCCATATTACAAATACATATACTACACACACATTCCACACACAGACACCCCCCCACACACATGCACACAGACACACATGCACACACGCACACACAGCCCATATTACAAATAGATATACTACACACATATTCCACACACAGACACACACATACCACACACACACCCCACACACATGCACAGAAACACATTCACACATGCACACAGCCCATATTACAAATACATATACTACACACACATTCCACACACAGACACACAT
>NW_027186374.1:3421544-3423563 GCF_028583685.1 Petaurus breviceps papuanus | reverse complement strand
CCACACACAGACACACAGACACACATACCACACACACACCACACACACACATCCCATATTACAAATACATATACTACACACACATTCCACACACAGACACACACATACCACACACACACCCCACACACATGCACAGACACACATGCACACAGCCCGTATTACAAATACATATACTACACACACATTCCACACACAGACACACCCCCACACACACATGCACACAGACACACATGCACACACAGCCCATATTACAAATACATATACTACACACACAGACACACACATACATACACACCATACATGCACCTTACAGAAGGCTGGCCCCATGTTTCCTCACCCACCTTCCTATGTTAGGATGATAACGTGGAGCTGGGGGGTAGGGATGAGAGGGGCTGCTTTCCTTGGTAGGGGCTGGGGTAGGAGGGAGACATTAGCCATTTCTGTAGAGCCTTTCAGTGCTGAACAGCAGGATGAGAAGGAAGCAGGAGTCTGGGGTGCCATATGTTACTCTATGGGAAATGGGATCTCCGCGGTCAGTATTTTAGGCTAGTTCATGTTTCTTATTTCTACCCTAGTTTTTTTTTTTTTTTAAGCCAGCCCCAAACCAGATCTGGCTTTTGTAGATGAAAGTAAGCTCCCTGAGGTCAGGGAGTACTTTTGCTTTGTACTTGTATCTCCAATCCCCTGGCGAAGAGAAGGGACTTAATGCCATAGAAATAAAAGGGATCTTTGCAACCATGTTGTGCAGCCAGACCTGTAATGGTGTCAGCTCACAGCAACTGGAAAATGCTCAGTGTTAGCATTTACACTTTGATAGTCTGTAAACACTCTAATCAGGGGTGATTTATCGTTTTGTTGATTGTCTAGACTTAAGGAAGTGATTGAGAAAATGTACTAATGGTAACACCAAGGCAATATTCACAATACTAAGAGCAACTATGAATATGCTGACATAGTTCTGAATCACTAAATACAGCAGACTCTCTGTATAGGAGACAGAAGCAAAATATTTATTCAGACACCAGAAAGCCAGATGCTAACACCAGAAAACCCAATTCATCATAGCAACAAAGAAATTTATCTATACACAATAACACTGCAGAAAGCAACACTATCCCAAAGTCTTCCCACAAACACTCACAAGCCTAGCTTTCTTCTTGCCAACCTCCTTTGTCTCCTTCTACTCTAACTGCTCTGACTTCCAGGTCCTCTTGGCTCTGCTCCACCCCTTCAGCAAGCTCCTCCCACCGCAGGCTCCATGTGATTACATTCAGACTATTAAGGGACAGGGAAGATCTTCAAATTCTCATTACCATTACAATAAAGCAGATACAATGCAAATGAAACTTAAAATGGCATCATCCATTTTTGAAGAACTGGTTGTCTAACATCTACCACCTAGCCCAACTTTCTCCACTCCTGAGAGTCTCCCAATCCCTTTTTGAAAGCTCCAGGTAACAGCTCATCCACTGTTTCCTAAGGGAGCCTTTTTGGACAGGCCCCCCCCCCCCATCCAGTCTAAAAGCCTCTGGAACTTTTCCCATTCTTAGTTCTGCCTTATGGGGCCTTCCATAGCAAGTCTGCTCCTTCTTATTGTAGTCCTTCAACTCCTTAATATCCTGAGATATATTTCTCATCTTTTCTTTGTGGCGCATGGCCTGGATTTATTCTCCTAACCCCAAAGTAAACTGGAAAGTCATGTCCCCAGAGAGCGACTGCCATGACTCTCCAATGGCTTTTTGTGGGAAATCTTGAGGGGTTGTTCCTAGTCCCACAACTCATGAGCCCCCACCAGTTTATTCCTCCCAGTAATTGGCATCAGTTAGTTACTGGACTTAATTTTTAGAAAACAGTATTTACTGAAGTGGGGTGATTTGAACAGTTGATGCAAGCCTCCCACAGACAAAAGTGTGTGACACAATGTGATAGTAATGGCATTTAAAGATTCCCCTGTATTGGCTTGGTTTTCAAATTGATTGTGTTAAAACCCAGAGTTTGTTAATCCCACCTGTGGGATGG
>NW_027186374.1:3376087-3416544 GCF_028583685.1 Petaurus breviceps papuanus | reverse complement strand
CCTCCCAGTTCAGGACTTTCTTTTCACATCAACAAGTCCATCCCACAGGTGGGATTAACAAGCTCTGGGTTTTAACACAATCAATTTGAAAACCAAGCCAATACAGGGGAATCTTTAAATGCCATTACTATCACACACATTCTTTCATAATCCAAGGGAAAGTGGATTCAAGTTTAGAAAACTCATGTGGCAAGGAGGCAACTCTAAGCTCTGGTAATTACTAATTGTGAAAAGTAATTACTAAAAATTACTTCTGGAATTACCTGACACACTATCTTGTATGTTCACAGCTATTTACCCATTAGAGTGTGAGTTTAATGAAAGCAGAAAGCGTGTTTTTGTCTTTCTTTGCATCATTAGTTCTTAGCACAGTGACTGACACTTGGAAAGCATTTAATAAATGGTTATTGATTGAATGATTGAACCCAGGTCCTCTGATTCCAAAGTCAATATTTTTTCCATATGCCATAGTACCTCTTAATAGGAAAGGCATTATAATAAAACCAAAATTTAGAGACAGTAGGTGATTTTGATTAGGGAATCACAGCTTGTGAGTCCCAGAGCCAGGATTTGAACTGAGATCTTCCTGCCAAATCTAGCCCTGCATCAATGTGAAGTACACCAGACTGGTTGTGGGCAGGGGCAAGTTGTCAAGAGAGCAGAATGAAATCCAAGACATTGGAGGTAGAAATAGTGCTGTTATGTATTGGACAGGTCACCAGAAATGGCATTTCTTGCTTCCAGGATGTATCCCTGCCTTTCTCTTTTTTTTCTTTTATACGATCCAAACAGTGAATTTTCCAGAGCAAGCTGAATTCCATTTAAGATGGCTTTAAAAAGGTTTAACAATGCATCCATTATCTGGGCTTTCAATGCAGTATTTCATTTGCTTCATTGGAAGGAGGTGACAATAATATAAGCTTCAATTTCTAGTGTTTCTGAGGACTCAGAAGCTCTTTTTTTTTTACAACTACCCTGTGAAGTAAGGTATACAATATCATTAGCCCCATTTTACAAAGGAGAAAACTGAGGCTGTGAGAAGTTCCATGACTTGCATTATTTGGCCCCAGAAGGCCAAACTAGAGTAGGAGACAGAAGATGCAAAGGTGTAGATTTAGGCATGATGTCAGGAGCTGCTTAATTCAAGTTGTCTCAAGGTGGAATGGGTTGCCTCAGGAGGAGATGGATTCCCCCTCCTTGGAGGTTTTCAATCAGGACAAGTATTTGTTGTTGATGTTGGTGGGGTGATCCTTGACCAGGTGTAGTTCAATGAGAGGACCTTATGACTAGATGGCTTGCCCAGGGTCTCACCTCTAAACATCATGAGCTGGATTCAGACCCAGATGCTCTGAAGTCAAATACAGTATTATTTGCAATATACACAATTGCCTCTCATGAAGAAGTCTGGTCTTTGGCGGTGTAAAAATAGAATATGAAGATTTGGGGCTATCTTAATGAGTGAAATAATGCTTTACTTTGTTTGGGAATCACTATGACTAACCCATTGAGGAAGAAGGCAATGTGCAACATTGGAATTAAATCAGATTATGTACTTACACAAAAACTTCGGTGACTCCTTTTCTTCCTAACGCAACAATTATAAAAAAAAAATGGGTTTGTGTTGTTCAGATGTTCATAAATGGAAAAATTGCACCAAAATCTGCAGTGCAGAGTTGTGAGTTTCAATGAGAAAATAAATTTCCTCACTCATATTTCCCTACTAGGTTTCTATAAGAGGAGGATAAAATTCCTCCAGAAATATTAAGTACATTGTTGAGATAATGTGACCTTGGGTTATAATGTAGCTATTATTTCTGCGTGTGTTTTAATATATGAGTACCAGTGATATTGGCCTTTTTTTCTTCTTGCTAAAGAAATGGTTTTGTTGTCACTACAAGTGGGTTATTTGTTTTTGTTTTTTGTAAATGAAAACATACTGGTGGGGGCTGAAAAGCTAAAGCAGGGAATGTTCTATTGAGAAATGTGAGTAGTTACAGCGTGAGAAGCTATTCACATATGATGTTCCATCTCCTATTTCTGTGCCTTTGTATTGGATGTTCCCATTGCCTGGAATACCACTCTTCCTCATCTAAGACTCTTAGAATCCCCTTCTTTCTTCAAGTCTCAACTCATATACCACTTTTCATCTCCTCTGTATTTATCTTGTACGTTTTGATTTATATGAATACAAACCTGCCTATTTATGCACTTTTTTTTTCTCCCTCCATTGAAATGTAAGTTTCTTGAGAACGTGGGCTGTTTTCACTTTGGCCTTCATATTTCCTATTTTTATCATAGAGTCTCACATATAGTGGGTGCTTGATAGATGTTTATTTGATTGATAGATATTTGATTGATCAAAAGGGACTGAGCAGTGTTCCATCCCAGCACTAGAGCATACTGTTTCTGTGATTCCAAGTTAGTTCATTGATCAGAGAGCACCAATAGAGAACATTAACTCCACACTCGTGAGCACTCCCAGTGCTCAGCCTCCTTTCTGGAAGTGGCTCCTCAAGGGCACATGTCCTTTATATATTTCCTTTGTTATTAGTGATCAGAAATTCTTTCACTAGTAATCTTTAATATAGTATATAAAGTGAACATCTATGATCTTAGCACATGTTTGGGAAAATCCTTCCTGGACCTAAGCCTTCACAGCAATGTTTTGCTCGACTTAATCAAGTACATTTTTAGAGTCAGCAAGTTATAATGAAAGTGACATCTTTTATTTCTTACATTTTTTTTTTGCAAAGATGTGGTCTTGTTTCTTTATGTTATACTCAACAACGTCCACCATTCCCTTCCTTCAGATGTTAGACACATTTCTATTTCAAAGCAGCATTTCCCTTGTTTGCCCCATCTCTCTCCCTCTTGGAGATCATCACTCTGCAGGTGAGGTAGTTTCAGGATTTTGGTGCCTCCTCATTGTGGTGATCGCTTTGCATTCGTTAAAATTCCTTAGAAAATGAGAAGGCTGAGTTTATGCTTATTTTTCTATCGATTTTTTATTTTTAAAATATAGTTTAAGTGACCAATGTGGACCTTTACCCGTTGCATACCACATTTTCTCAGTAAAAAAGTATTTCTCCTAATGTAGTGCTTACTCTGATCTATACTCTCCTAAATTGGTTGTGGGCAAAGCAAAGGGTCTGTATATAGAGAGCTGATTCAGGAATGACTCCCAAATGCATAATCAATTGTTTGCTGTCTGTTCAAATATAATCAGTTTGAGTATGTGTGTGTGTGTGTGTGTGTGTACATATGATGCGATTGTGCATTACTTTGATGTCTTATCATGTTATAAATGTGATCTCATATTCCCAAAGGCTTATTGGTGGAATACACACTGTCAGCTTCCTATCATTCTGAAAAGGTTCTGGTAGGCTCCCAGAAAAAGTCTGAGTCTCCTTTCATATACACATACACACATATGTATGTATACACACATATACCCACACGTATACACACATGTATGTATGCATACACATATACACAATGTATGCACAGTTTTTATTATCCTTACCTCTTCCAATTTTTATCTATTTGCATATATATGTGTGTATACACATGTATGCTATATTCATGTATATAACTTTTATGTGCACTTATATAGATCTATATAAACACACCTATATCTAGATCTATACCTGTATCTAACACAGACATGTGTATATGTGATGTGTGTGTGTGAGAGAGAGAAAGAGAGAGAGAAAGAGAGAGAGAGAGAGAGAGAGAGAGAGAGAGAGAGAGAGAGAGAGATCTTGATCACCTTTATCTCTTTTCCTAGTTTTTGTTTCTCCTAATTTTGGCCAACTTTAATAAATATTTAAAGACCATTATGAAGTAAATCCAACATGACAATGTCTGTGCACCTGAGAACATAATGTTTCCTTCTTTTCTCTGCTAGTCATTTCTTTTGACTTTAAATGGGATGGGGAAAGTGCTTCCAGAAAAGGTGAACTATGCCCATTATTTTACTGGTCTCAATAAAAAACAACATATCGAAAGAAGCAAAGGGTTTGAAGTAACCTGTGTTCTTTGTGATTTTATTCCAGAAAAGGGGGTGTCCTTTGAAAAAGAAAGTTTACCTAAGTCCTTAACATTTTTACCACTGAATCATCACTTGCTTAAAATGAGACGACATTTCTTTGCTTCCTTGTTTCCATTTGGTGGTTCTATTCTGTTGGGTCTGACTCCTCAAGACCCCATAGACCATAGCACTTCAGGCCCTCTATCATCCCTGTCTCCAGAAGTCTGTCCAAGCTTGTGTTCATGGTTTCCATGACATTATTTATCCATTTCATCCCCTGCTGACCCCCCCCTTTCCTTTAGCCTTCAATCTTTCCTAACATCAAGGTCTTTTCCAATGAGTCATTTGGTTCCTACTAATCCATAAATTTGGACAGGAGCCAGGCTGGTGCTGGCTTAGTTCTATTTATGGAGATATAGGTGTGCTGAAACAATGTGCAGGAAGAATAACAAGTTGGTGCTGGTTGTTTAACCTACTTCAGAGAACACAGTTATCCAGTTGTCCTTTAGAAGGATCCATTTCCATCAAAATCAATAAACAGGCTCCAAACCCTGCTTATCTCTTCTTAAAAGATGGCCCTCCAGGACCTCTCGCTGCCAACTCTGTGCCTCATTCAGGTAACTTGAAAACAATAAAGCGTGTTGGGAGATATGGAATGACTTACTTCTCCCCTGGATACTGGAGGGGTGGGGCAGATAGAGATGGCACCTTGGAGAGCCAGTCTCAGATTAGAGCCAGGGCGATAATATTCTTTGCTGATGCCTTCTGCTAATCTGATTGACCTCTGAAGTCATTCCCTGCTTCCTTCCTGCTACCCACGGGTAGAAAGAGGTGAAAGGAGATCTAACATCTGTGGAGACATGAAGATATCCAGTGCGGATGGAGTCACGGACAAGCAGATTCAGGGAAACCCGCAGCGACTCACACAAGCAGTTAGGAGGAGAAGGTCCCTAATTCACATGGTCTTGAGATAATTCCTCTAGATTCTTGTGTCTCTGAGAAGTTAAAGCAAGCAAAAAAATGAAACACAGACTTCTGTTCTGTGCGCTCAGACTTTTCTTGTGACAAGGAGTTTCAAGTCTGGATTCACCCCATATTTCTCCCTAATACATACCCCTCTGCTCTTTTCTGAAAACTTCTTTGCCCCTTGCCTGTCAAATGGGGAACAATCTCTGCACTCTCCTCCTCCTGTGACATTACAGATGGGAACCCAGTCACACTCACCTAAGTGAAAATTCTGACCGGCCCCACAATGCCCATTACCCTCGCTTACCAAGGTTTTCTGTTGTACTCCTTCCCAGACACAGATACAGAGGCACGTTTACTCCTTTACTTATATCCATGTGGTTCCCAGTCACTGGGGTCTCATTCCTTAAGTCTTACTGAGTGGAACTTCAAATATTTTTCAGTACTGTTATAAATTCCTCTTCATCAGTCCTATTGTTTTGTGTGACCTCCTTCAGGTCCTCAAATGGGGCAATCAACAATCTTTCAACATGCTGCTTTTCAGTCATTTTTCAGTCATGTCTGACTCTTAACAACCACACTTTGGGTTTTATTGGCAGAGATACCCAAGAAGTTTGCCATTTCCTTCTCCAACTCATTTTACAGACGAGGAAACTGAGGCAAATAGGGTTAAATGACTGCCGAGAGTCATACAGCTAGTGTCTGAGACCCGTGATTTCACTGTCCTACCTGGCTACCCCTTTCAACAATAATTTACCACAAATCAGTAGAGACAAATGGCCTGGTCAGATTTTAGGCCATGACTGTCATTGAATTTTGTAGGCCACTGATCAGATGATGAAGGTGGCAGAGTAGACAGAGTGTAGAACTTGGTGTGAGGGAGACCAGAGTTGAAATCCCACCTAGGGCACTGACTAGCTGTGTCACCACGGACAAGTCAGCCTCAGTTTCCTCATCTGCAAAAGGGGGATGTTAACAGCACATACTTCTTGGCATTGTTGGGGGATGAAATTAAATAACATAACACATACGAAGGGCTCCACAGACCTGAAAGACTAAGCACCGGAAAGGTTTATCACTGCTCTAGTACATGGTTATTGTTATGGGTATAAATTTCCTTCCACCTTTCGAAATCCCACTGCAGTCTTTCTTCCTCCTGGTCAGTAAACACACCCATGCGCAAACACAGACATACATAGTACACACAAACACATTGCACGCACACACATGTATGTGTACACACAGAGACATACACAGACATACTACACACAAACACATTGAATGCACACCTATGCACGTACACACACAAAAGTCCATGGATACATATTTGTATAGTCTCTGCTGGCTCTGCGTGTTACCAATCTCCTTATGTATGGGAGTATTAGCTCTTTATTTGCTCTTTATTATATTTATAAAAATAAATTTATATTTATTTATGGTGATGGTTATGGTGGGGAGGAATCACTCACTCACTCACTCAGTTGATAAACATTTATTAAGCACCTACTATGTGCCAGCACTACTGTGCTAAGCAGTAGGGATGCACAAAGAGGTAAAAGATATTTCTGGGGCAGCTAGGTGGCACAGTGGATAAAGCACCGGCTCTGGAGTCAGGAGGACCTGAGTTCAAATGTGGCCTGAGATGCTTGACATATTTACTGGCTGTGTGACCTTGGGCAAGTCACTTACCCCCAATTGACTTATCTCCCCCCTCCAAAAAAATTCATTATTTCCTCAAGGAGCTCACAACCTCATGGGGTGAGGGGTGGGGGGAGGGGACTATAGGCAAACACATAAAGGGCACAGAGGAAATAAGCAAGGAAAGAGCTAGAATTCAGAGGGTTTGGGCAAAATCTCCTGTTGAAGCCGGAAGTGTTGACCAGCCTTTCTAAAACCACCTTCGACGATTCTTATTGCTGCTTCATCTCCTCTCTCCCCCATCCCTCCAAGCCTGAAACATTTCAATAAACTCATAACATTTTAGTGCTAAAAGGATACTCGGTACTTGGTTTCACTGGTGGGTGGTTTACATTTGAATATTTGATTTTTTGGTAGCTTACTCCATTTCTTAACCCTGAAACTGGTCTGATCTTTCCAGGCTCTGGGCTTTGGGACCATGCTCACCTGTGGATGCCCTAGAGACCACTGGACTCAGCACCATTAATGCCCTGTAGCCACAGGTAGACAAAGTAACCCAGCCATTTGGCCATGGTTGACCTAAGGGACTCCCCTCTCTCCCTTTCCCAGTTTGCCATCGTGTTACTCAGAGTCAGACAGAATGTGACCCCCAGAAAGAACAGCGGAATGACATTCCCACTAACTGTGTGGCCTTGGACATGTCACTCCCTCTCTGACCTGTATTTTGCTTCTCTGTGAAGGGCAGGGCTTGGGCACCAAGTCTACAGTCATATGTGAGTCATCTGCAAGGCTGTTCCTGTTACTGTACAATCCTCCCCACATCCTTGTGGGCTGAATTATGGGTCTTTTATCTGCATTTGACATCTAGGAAACTGACCAGCCAAGGGGACCTGGTTCCCACAGCAAGCTTCGGGCAGAGCTGAGAGAGGCGACAGGCACCAATCTTCAGCAGGTGCCTTTCCTTCCTTGCCTCAATTTCCTTATCCATTGTATGTGAATGACAAGCTGGATACACGTCACCTAGAATCAATATTACCAACTAGTCAGTCCCCCTCATTGCCCAGATGTGAGAGAGTGCAGCTGCTGACTTTGCATGGCCCCCCTTCACTGAAATCCAATTCAACTGCAAGTCAAGACCTCACCCTTCTGATGTCACTGGGACTCTTCGAGAATGAAGGCTGAACACGTGTGAGAGAACTGAGGACTTTGGAGGGGAAGGGGCTTCCCCGGGTCACTGCTGCAGAGGGAGGATCAGTGAGACTTGGAGAGATTGGTGCCTAGGATGGGAGGAAAGCCTCATGAATTAGTTTTGTACCAGATTCAATTCCACAAACTTTTATTAAATAACTACTATGTCCAGCATCTTGGGGGACACTGGGAGAGATCTTAGGAGAAAATAGTCAAACAGTTCTTTTCCTTAGGAAGTTTCTGGTCTACTGGAAGGAGTGACTTGTACACAGAGATGTAAGTATTACATAGATGCAAAATGATACAAAGGGAGAGCAACTTGATTTTGTGGTGGAGATGGGGGGCGGCAGGGAGGCATCACGCAACGTTCAGCAGAGTTAGAGTCTGGAGGAAGCCTGGGATTCTGTGAATGGGCTGGGAAGTTGGGAGTGGAGGGAGGCATTTTTTAACAAGAAACATGGGCATTGCAAGGACCATGGAGAGGGCAGATAGTGTGGTATGGATGGAGAATTTTGTGCCTCCTTCCTAAGCTATGATGCGCTAAAGCTACCAAGAAGGCAGTTTGGAACTAAATGGAGAATTTAAGAGACAGTATGATAGGAAATTAGTCTGGAAAGGTAGGGGGAGCTCAATTGTGAATGCCAGGCTGAGGACCGTCCATTGTTCCAGGAAATGTGACTGTATGATCTGAGCTAAATTCTATATGCTTGTGGGCTAAAGGAAGCAGTGCTTTTAGAAGGATTCACTTTAAGTTTAAGGTTCAAGGCAGTTTGGGTTTGGATTTCTCTTTAAATTCTCTTTACATTTTATGAAGAATGATTTCACCCTCCATCGTCCAAAAACGTATACCTTGCCATATGCATCTCATTTCTGAACTTTTATTTGATTCAAAAATACACTCCAGGCACCCAGGCCATGGAATAAATATTGTATGTACATATGCTGGCTGAACAACAGCTGAGATTGTCTGCTGATCATTACAAGGCAAAAGAGGTTTGTCTCTGCTATTGTGGAGAGATAGAGACAGAGAGATGGAGAGACAGAGACAGAGACACAGAGACACAGAGAGAGACACACATAGAGAGAGACAAAGAGAGAGACAGAGACAGACAGAGAGATAGAGAGAGAGAGAGAGACAGAGACAGAGACACATATCAGAAAGAGAGAAACAGAAATGGAGATAGATATGGACAGTGATGGACAGAGATAGACAGAGATGGAAACAGAGAGAGACAGAGAGGGACACATACATAGAGAGACATAGAGACACACCACACTCAGACTAATAATCTAGAGCCCTTAGAGACACAGAGAAAGATACAGAATGACACAAAGAGAGACATAGAAAGAGACAAAGCAGAGAAACAGAGACAGAGGGATAGGGGCAGTCAGACAAAGACAAGCTTTCTTTTCTTCTAGTTGCTTCACATCTCTCTGGCTCCCTTAATTGATTGCTAAGTGATTGAGGCTTGAGAGCAGGCCATTTTAACTGTATTTATTCTTAATTGTACCATAGTATAGCTTTCTGCATACAGTAGAAGCTCAATAAATGTTTGTAAATCGGATGAACAAATGAATGAACGAAATATTGAAAAACCTGCCTCCTTGGTGGCCTCAGAGCATCATGTCTTAGAAAGAAGGCGGCCATTTCTATTTAAAGCCTGGCATCTCCACTTAACAGATGAAGAAACTTCATGAACAAGTGAATGAAAGAGACTGATAACAATTATTTCTTCAGGCCCACTCTGACTTAGAAAGAAAGCACATCTCCCTCTAAAGTGGTGTCCCCACTTTCCAGAGGAGGAATTGGGATGAATGAGTGGCTGAATGAATGAATGGAAAAGGGAAAAGCCTTCTTATGCACTATGTGCTAAGCCCCGTGCTGGGTGCCAGGAACACAGTCCAAAAACAGGCACATGTGAGACGCTGTGATTCTGTGGCTATGCAGATTTCAGGGGAATGTCTCCCCAATCTGGGCACCAGAATTCTTGCATCTCAGTCCATTAGAGCAGCTGAATCTTGAAATAACCCCAGCGCTGTATGGAGTGAAGGTCACACCTAATGACAATTTTTCACATAAACAGAGTAAGGCCTATTTTTTTTAAGGTGCATCTGAGAAGAAGATGAAGGAATTTTCCAGATTGCTTAGGAGATAAGAACCGCTGTGAGCCTACTCAGGGTGACGATGCCTCAGTAGCTGGACTGGGGATCGGTACCAACCGACGCCTCACTTTCTCTGAAAGTATCGGCGATGAGATCTCAAGAGAAACAGTCATGACCCCAAACCACACTCCCCCTGGAAACCCAAAATAAGCCATTAGAAATATAGAAAGAAGAGATGCTGCCTTCATCGAAAGCCTGTGGTTTGTCTGCCCCTAATGAGCTAGAAATAATCTGACTGTACGTAGTGTGGGAAGAACCAAGGCCAAAAGCAGGGCCCTGGGTTCATCTTCTTCTCAGACCAAAAGGGGGACCTTGGGAGAGCAGTGTCCCCTCCTAAGATCCCCAGCTCTGCATTTGTAAGAGGGGACCGATCTTCTGAGAACTGCTTAATGCTCAGGGTCATGTCAAGTATAGGGATTTGTAAAGTGTAAAATCCTGCCTGATACATGGTGCGACCCAAAGGACAGAGAGGCAACCTGAGGATTAGCAGGATGTGGGGTCAAAGTCTGCTTCTGACCCACAGGGGCTGTGTGACCCGGAACATATCCCGACTGCTCAGGGGCATTTAGATGTCTCTCTAGATAAAGCCCTGAACTTGGAGTTAGGAAGATTTGAGTTCGAATTCTGCCTTAGGCATTTGCTAGCCCAAGTGTACCACTCTGGGCAAGCCACTTAACTTCTCTTGGCCTCAGTTTTTATATCTATAAAACAGCAATAATAAAAGCACCTTCATCAAGGTCATTAGGATAAAAATTCAATTTGGAAAAATAAAATTTACAAGGGAATGAATCTGGAATTCAAAGTTTTGAAATCAAACACTCAAATATATATATATATATATATATACATATATATATATATATATATATATATATATACCATGATTAATACTATTTTACATGTAATTGGGAAATAAGATATACAGGCACTGGGGCATAGAGATGGAGAAAATATGGGAGAAAGCAGATTGGAGGAGGGGATATCCTGTGGGACTGCTATTTTGGGGTGGTGGGTAGGGGAAAAATGGGGAGAAAATTTGATAACTCAAAATCTGGCGGAAATGAATGATGTAAATCAAAAGTTAATAAAGCATTTGAAAAAAATAAAATTTACAAACTTTCTAAAGGCATTTTGCAAACTATAAAGCTCTACAATGAATGTTAGCATCACCCTGTCAGGAACACTCTAAGGCAATCTGACTTAGGGCAGTTGATGTCATGGATTAGTAAAGAGAGGTCCTTTAGCATTGCTCTGTCTATCAGTCAGCATGGATCTGGGCCCCCAGATGTGACCTGCTAGCAGCTTTGCTTATGGACAACCTAAAGCTGCCTTCCAGGGCTCACATGTCTGTTTTTAGCCTAATTGACTGAGTGAGGCTATAATCACAAGTGGGGTGCTTTGGTTGAAGTCAGTCGGGCATTATTACAGGGTAGTTAGGACAGCCTCATACCCAGGCAATATTCTTTAACTGTTCACTTTTCAAATGTAGAGTGTCAGTGTCCTGTAGTGGAGAGACCAGAGGCCTGAAGATGTAGGGTTACAGCTACCTGCTGATACTTCTGAGATGGATGACCATGGAGAATTCCCTTAACTTTTCTGAGCCTCAGTTTCCCCAGATGTAAAAAGCAGATGATAATATCTGTTGTACCTCTACCACAGACTCAAAGGAGATAATGTAGGTGTAAGAGGGGGCAGAGATCATTCCAGCAGGAGTTGTATATGGAGAATAGGAATGTCACACATGAAAAACACCTTTCAATCTTTAAGATCTACGCATATGACACCTATAATTGTTACATGCCTGGCAGGCACCGAATGGGTGGGATCAGGCTTCAACACATGACAAATAAGGATCTGTGGAGAACTAGAAGAAAGTCAAGAAATGTATGATCCAAAAGGGAGAGGAGACAGTCATTGAGAGCGGCCCACTGGGTGGGGTGTGTGTCTGAGGGCAGGAAAGCAGACGCTCAGCGCTGACACTTCCCAGCCGTGTGCTTTTGAATGAGTCACTTCTAGACTTAAGTTTAATCACCTGTAAAATGAGAGGGCTGGGCTGGAGGACCTCTAAGGCCTTTCTCAGCTTCCGAAAGTCCATGATATAAAATAAATCTATGTTGCTAAAAAGTGGGGCAGGTCTTCCGCTGTGACGAGGAGCTCCCTGGCCTGGAACATCATCACTGTTGTTTGTTCCTTCGTTTTCCAAGAGGGCCAATGATATCACGGGTGATGTCTCGACACATTCATGGATTGGATTTCAGTGGGGCAGAGCTGCTCACTCTCTCTTCTAGTGGTTGAAGTCCAGTAGCAGGACAAAAGTCAAGACAAGCGGAGATGCTGGGGATGCAGGAGACGACCTTGCCTTCATGTCTGGTCAGTTTATGGCACTTCCCAGGGCCTGCTTCAGCTGCCATTGTGGCTGTTGCAGCAGATTGTTCTCATTCATCATTCTGCTGGGGGAAGTCTTCCCTTGCTTGGGGTAGACACCCCCTATCCCACCAATAGGTTTGAAGCTTGCCAGTTACCCTCACCTTTGTAGCCCACCTTCTGAGATGGCTTCATGAGATGTGGCCACTGGACATGCTACAGCCTTTGGAGCCACGGGTGAGAGTTGGGTAAAGGGAGACCCCAAAAGTGATGAGCAGCGCCCCCTCCAGAGGTGCCACACCCTGACGTAGACATCACTGCACAAAGGCTGGATGGATTCTTGGCATGTAGGGTTGGACTGCATGGCTGCTGACGTTCCTTCCGACTCTTAGATTCTGGGGTGGTTCAATCTCCTCACTTTAAATATGGAGAGACTGAGGGCCAGCAAGAGGACATGGCTTCTTGAAGGTCCCACTGGAAGTACATGAGCTGAGCAGTGATTTGAACCCAGACCTTCTGATTTCCAATTCTGTGTTCTTTCCCTTAGAGCTTGAAGCAAACTCTACTGCTTAAAAAACAGCAACAACACAGACTTATGTACTCTGGAGTCTCATGGAGATAGATTATCAATACAATTATCTTTCCAAAGGGTCTGTGCTCCCACCATGATCAAGCATCTCATCTCCATTTTTAAAAAAAGCAACTTCTGTTTAGCTGGGCAGGCCAGTCAGGCTCCATCCTCCATCAATCAGCCAACAGCCACATTCCCTTCCTTTTCCAGGCCACTCAGGCAAAGTCGCTCATTTGCTTTCTTTTATAAACTTGAAGCAGAAACCAGCCTGTGGTAACAGATCATCCTCAGCCGCTCCTTTTCTGCTTATGTTCTCCTTTCTCGAAATAACCATTGTTATTTTGGGCAGTGGGAGGTTTGGTCCTTCCTGTGCATTTTGCAGCCAGAGGGAGGAAAGAAATCCTGGGCAAAGGACTAGACCAAAGGCAAGAGGATATGTTGGCCACATCCTTGGTTTAAATCATCGTACTTTGTGTCCTGTCTGCACACTCATAGTTGTGTGTGTACAGTCTCCCCACTTAGACCATGAGCCCCTGGAGAGCAGGGGCTGTCTTACCTTTGTTGTATCCCCAGCTCTTGGTATGATGACCGGCACATAGTAGGCACTGAATAAATGCTTATTGACAGATTGACTCTCCTGGGAGCCCATGCAAAAGAGCCCTGGCAACATTGAAGTTAAATTAAAAAATCCATTGCCCAGCTGGGTAGACTGATTCCTTAATCATTTGGGACAAGATTCTTGGGTGTGGCATTGGGAACGTAGGGAGAAAATGTACAATAGAAAGTTTGAAAACATAAAATGGAAAAAGAAGGAGGGCAAAGGAAGGGGAGAGGAAGGAGATGACTTTCTTTTCATTTTTAGATGTTTGACTGATTAAAACTGTACCAATTATGGTTTTTTTTCTCCGTGTCTCTCTGTCTCAATATCTCTGATTCAATCTGCCTGCCTGATGCCTGACTATCTCTTTTCCCCAAAAGTCCGAGGAAGATTGCTTTTCCCCCAACACTATACCATACAGCACACTGCCTGCCATATAGTAAGCATTTAAGAAATGTATTGACTTGTTAAATGAATACAAGGTATGATTAGGATAAACACCTGTTAAAAGCCAAAGCCAAATTCTTCCTTGTGGAGAGAATGGATGTACAATTGTAGAATGTGAGTTTCTTGAAAGCAGGCCTCATTTTTCATTTAGTGTTTTTACCCCTGGTGCTAACCACAAAGCCTAGAGCACAGTAGACAAACAATAGATACTCATTGAATGAAATGAAATGGAATTCTTCATTTTCATGGGACTGAGAAGGGTATGAAGAAAAAAAGCAGAAAGTGAAATCAATTGACTTGGCTTGGTGGAGAAGGTGATAGGCTTGGAGATAACAGTAGTATGGGGCAAAGGACTGAATCTGGAGTTGGAGAAACTGGCTTCAAATCCCACTTCTCCAACCTGCCATCTGTGTGACCGTAGGCAACCGTCCTGGGGCTGTTTCCTCATCTATAAAATGGCCAGTAACAATAACTTCACTACCCTGTCTAGGTTCAGAGTGTGGAGAGGCCTGGAAAAGAGTAAAAGTTCAAAATAAATGTGTTCTTCTTATTAATATTCAGCTTGTTGTGACATATTCAGTGCCCTTTCCTTGAATTCTGCCTTTGATCCCTATAGACCTTTAGTTACAGACCCTCATCTAAACCCTCTAATTTTGTTAACAATCTTAAAGTCCTTTCAAGCCCTGACCATCAATTTTCATTTGTAGTCATTATGAAATCAGTAAACATTAGTAAACACCTACTGTGTGCAGAAGATTGTGATAATAAACAGGTTGCCTAAGGTTGTGGTGCCAGAACTTGAACCTAGCTCCTCTCATCCATGCTCCAAATTTCCCCTACTATATCAGGCTTCTTTATGTTTTCTTTTTGTTCCATCACTTAGCACAATGTCTGGCACGCAGTAGGTGCTTAATAAATGCTTATTGATTGATTGGTTATTGGTATCAGTGCTTAAGTGCAGTCCAGGGTTATAGGAGAAATTTGAGAAGATATTATGTACTTGTGGGTTGAGGAGAGTGTAGCAGCAAGCACCCCAGCATCCCCAGGGTGTCTGCCAACACAGGTTCTTAGATCTGCTTTGATAAAGGAAAGCAACTCAAAATGGGTTAACAAGCTTACTTTAATCAGTCAAATATGTATTATTTACCTAGTTCAGGGGAAAGAGGTCAGCACCCCGAACTTCAGAATATACAGACAGAATTATCAAGACAGAGAAACAGATCAAGTAGACAGGTCTCCAAACTGTCCAACCATTACATCCATACCCAATCAACAACTGGGTTTTTCAAAGCCGGGGGACTCTCAATAACAGCTTCCCAGAGTTTCATCTGATCAAATCACAGAACACTTCTCAAAGTGAGCCCCAAAACAAAGCTACACATCAGGGCTTATAGAGCCTTCTCCTGGCTCAGAGAATGTAACAACCTTTTGGACCCACTGGCCAATCAAAAAGTATTTACTGAAAAACAAGCCTCCCACCCCAGGGTCCAGGTGCATTTTAGCCTAGGGGCAGGGAAGATCTTTAAATTTGCATTCCCATTACAGAGAGTTTGGGTGAAAGTCTTTTAGGAGTTTAGTCTTTGAAAGAAGAAATCATCAAATGGGAAAGAAAAGGCATGGAAGATTTGGGAGGTGAGACTGTGCACAAAATCCTGGAGGAGGGGAAGGGCAGGTATGAGGAGCTCAATGTGAGATCCCATTCAGCCCAAGTGCTACAAATGTCAAAGGCATCTCCAGCCTCCTTCAGATCCCACTCAGGGACTGCCTCCTGATCCTCCCACCCCTCATTTGGGACAGGTGCTCCTGAATAACTTCCTGTTCTTTTTATCTACTTTCTGTGATGAAATGTGTTTTAAAGCTGGAAAGATTTTTTTTTTTTTGCAAACTTGTTAATAAAAAGAACCTGGGCATATTGACAGCACTGAATAAAGCCTGATTGTAAACCACATGCCTGAGAGGCAAACCTAAGCTGAATAGAGACCTTCAGACATGTCATAAGGAAAATGGCAGAAGCAGCATCCTCGCCAGCAGCCACACCTGGCTTGCCTCTGGATGTTTTCTGCATTATTGAAATGTCCATCAACAATGAAACAAATACACTTTTTCTATTTCTCCCAAGGCGAAAAAATGTGCTCATCTGCTTACGAGTTCTAAGGTTCCGTCCAGCACTTACAATTCTAAGTCTGAATTCCCCTCCTGGCTCTGATAATCCAGGTTTTGTATTCTAGAAAATCCTGCCTCCAAATCCAGACCTCCCTAGCTTCCTTTAAATCCCCACAAAAATACCTTTTTTTTTTTTTTTTGCTGGAAGCCCTCCCTATCCCCTTTTAATTCCAGCGCCTTCCCTTTGTTAATTATTTATAGAGGTGGACAAGGTTTTCTGAAGGAGTAGACCCTCTGAGGATTGCTCATTCACCTTGGGTGGCCACTTCTCACCCAACTCTCCCCTGTGGTTCCAAGAGACTGTAGCATGTGCAGCAGCCACTCCCTGCTAAACCATCTTGGCAGATGGGCTAAAGCAGGTGAGGGTGACTGACAGTCCTAAAACCCATCTACCCCAAACATGTGAAGACTTTCCCTGGCAGAATTTGTTCCAGAGACCATGAAGGTGATTGAAGCAGGTGGTGCGGAGCACTCAGAGGTTGACCAGACATCAGAGATGCCAACATCACCCCCTGCATCCCAGGTCATTGCCAGCTAGCTTGACTTTTGTCCTGCCACCAGACTTTGATGACTCTGGAAGAGAGAGGTGAAACTTGGCCTCAGTTAAATCCCATTCACATGGGAGTCAAGACATCACCCCTAATGTCATTGTGCCCCTTCAGAAATGAAAGGCAAACAACACCTTATCCTGGAGAGAGCTTGCTTTGCATGTATTGTTTCCCCCATCGGCTTATATGCTCTCCTGAGTGCATGGGCTGTCTTTTGCCTTTTTGTATCTCCAGAGCTTAGCATAGCATCAGGATCATAGTAGGTATTGATAAATGCTTATTGATTGATTGAAGGGAAGTCTTGCCCAAGGTTGCCCAGCCAGTCCCTTCCTTCCAAAAAGGAGGAGGAGAATAAAGTCTTGTGTGTGGAAACTGAGAAAGAGACCGAGCTTCTTAGCAATTCATGGAGAAATGACTTTCTCTTTTTTATGTGTGATCACAAAGTCATTACAGACAATGTGACACCTAATGACATCCTGTAGAGTCTTGGATATGGAAAGTCATGAGATCAGACCCTAGAGATGAGCTAGCCTTCAGAGGCATGGCATCTTCTTGAGACTAAGGAGGGTCTCATTCTTTGTTTTTGTACCCTCAGAAACTCGCCCAGAGCCTGGCACAGGGCTATCAAATAAAGGCTTGTTGATACATGAATTGATTGATCTGTTCTGATGAGACTACATTTGAAATGCTGTGTTCAGCTCTGCATGCCACCTTTTGGGAAAGCTGCGGCAGAGTTTGAGATGTCTCCAGAGCTGAGTCACCAGGATTGTGAACGAGGAATCAGGTCATATGAGAGTAGCTGAATAGACACAGGATGCACCATATGAAGAAGAGACCTAAGGGGGTTAGTAAAGGCCACAATTGGATGAGGTCTTGGGATTCCAGCCCAACTCCTGCCCCCATGCAGTAACAGCCTTTGCAACATCCTGGAGTGGTCATCTGCCTCCATCATCCTCAGGGATGAACACATAGCTATGTCATGAGGCTTCCCATTCCGATGTTGGAAAGCTCTGAGTCTTAGAGATCACCTGATCAACAAGCATTACTAAGTGCTTACTGCGTACTGGGCACTGTGCTAGGCAATGAGAACACAAAGACATTCGCCCAGCTTACCCGATGCTTACAAGAAGTCAGCCTTTTGTCTTTCTTTCAAATAGTTGTGTTTCCTTTTTTTTTGCATGTAGTCTATTCCTTAGAACAATAAATATATTTAGGGCAATAATTATTCATATTATTTATGTAATTAAATGCATTCTGTGTGAGTACTAGTGTAGGAGCCCTCCTTCCAATAATACAAGTCTATACGACTTCTTACACCTTCTCCTTACTGGTCTTAGATCTTCCCTTTGGGCCCATGAGAAACAACTTAGCCCTCTGTTACACAAAAATTCTTCAAATGTTGAAGATGGTGATTGCAGCTCTTATAAATATTATATCATGATAATAACACCTAGCATCTCAATAGTGTTTAAACACTTACAAAATACTTTATAAATATTATCTCACTTTATTCTGACAATAACTCTAAGAGGTAGGGGCTTGTATCAACCCCATTTACAGATGAAGAAACTGAGGCTAAAAAGACTAAGTGACTTAAGCATGGTCACACAACTAGTAAATGTCTTAGGAAAGAATCTCCCTGCCAAGTCCCGCACTCTGTTCCTAATACTACCTAGCTACTGCAGTCTAAACATTCTCAGTCCCTTTAACCTTTCCTCCTATGACATGAAATTGAGCTATTTTCCCATCCTGGTTTCTCTTCTTTGTAGAATGACCTGTTTATTCATGTCCATCTCAGTGCCCAGAACTGATCCCAATTGTGCCATTGTGGTCTGATGAAGTTGTGGAAAAGCTATAGAACAGACTGCTTCACGAGGTCACATTAGCTCTCAGTCAGTTGGAGTCAAGGTTGGGTGGTGACTTTCAGTTGGCAGAGGCGGGGAGTTTGGACTAATTGACCCCTCTAGGACCTTCCATAATGAAGAGCCTATGCAAAAGAAAAGAACACCTAAATTGTATTTACACTTAAAACAAAATGTGATTTCTGTCAGACTTCAGACATTTTACAAGGGAGTCTTAAAAAACAGGCCATGATGCCAGCAGAATTGGCAGGAGGCTCGCTTCACCCTTCTCAGAACAATTCTTGCACTATTAAAGATACGGCTCTCAGTAGCAATAGCTTGAAGTTAACACAATGATTAATGTTTATGCTCATTAATTAATGTCTATAATATGGAAATCATGAGGTAGCACATTAGGTACTGTGATACTCTGATTTATTGACAGTTTGTATCTCACATATTTCCCAGACTAATCCTATCCAAAGTTTGTGTTGCAAGAGTCAAGGCAGAGCTTCTCAGATAGCCTCATGTGACTGCACAGGGAGCTCACCAAGAAATTTGGACTTTTTAAAAGTCATGTGGAGACAACACAGGGTGGGCGATATTGGATGAATGAAACAGTGCCTCTATTCTGTAAGAATAAGGCCAGAAATGTTAAATCAGAGATTGGTGAGGAAACCGAAGGATGGCAAAAGCAAGACTGTCTCAATTATCCTGGGGAATCAGAAATATCCAAGGATGGAGACTGACTTGACTCATGGTAATGGATAAAGGAGAGATGGGAAAATTATATTTCTATAATTTTGCTTCTGGTTTTATGGACCATTCATCTCGGTAATGGAAAAGGCAGTATCAAAATGGTTAAGGGGGTTGAAACTCAAGCTATGCTAGGGAATATGGAGAAATTACTTAGGTATCGTCCATAGAGTCAGGTCTCCAGGCTCTGGAGACAATCCCAGAGTAGAGAAAGTACTGGTGGGCATGATCACTGAGCTACTATACCCATCACTGATCTCTGAAAGATGATGGAAAACACGTTCTACAATACCGACAAAGGGCAAATATCGTTCAATTTTTCTAAAAAGATAGAGAGCAAAGTTTGCTAATAGTTAGAAAGGGAAATGGTGCTCCCCAAAACAAACAATGACTTCAGCAATAACAGGTCATGATAAAATAACCTTATTTTTGACATTTATTGCAGTGAAATTTGTAGAAAGGGTTTAAGGAGACTTTAGCAACACATTTGACAGAAATTCTCATACTAGCCTTAGGGAAAGATATATAGCTATTCTCTACATTATAATAAGTTAAGTGGAATCAGAATTTGTTAAATAGCAGAACACATAAAGGCAATATTTAAGGGTCTATTTCGATGTGTAGGAAGGATTCAAATGCAAGGGTTAGGGGGTCTTATCATTGACCATTTTTATAGATGCCAAATTTCAAATGACCAACCAAATTTTCAGAAGAAGAAAAGAAGGGAGACACAGATGAAATTTTGGGAGAAAGATGATGTGTGTACTAAGATTCTTGATAGACTAGAGTTATGGACCAAATAAAATAAGATTAAATTTACCAGGAATTCATGTAAAGTTCTACAAATGAGTTAAAAAATACCAGCTTTGAAATTTTAAGATCAGAAGGATGTGGCTAGAAGGAAGTTCTGGTAAAAATTATTGGGTGATTTCAGGGGCCTCAGTATTTAGTATGAGTCAGCAATAGCACACAGAAACCACAAATGTTAATACAATCTGAGGTTATCTTAATTGCCAGAGTTGCAGAAGGGATGGTATTAGGGTACTCTGACATAGTCAGACGATATTTGGAGGGCTGTGTTTTGTTCTTGGTACCACATCTTAGGAAGGACAGTTATGGAAAATAACAGAATTACAGAATTTAAGGATCTGTATATTGGATGTGACCTCAGGAGCCATATGGTCCAACTCATCCCCAAAAGGAATTTCCCCTATAACATGCCTAGAAAGTAAGCATCCATCATTTGTCTGAAAGTCTCAAAAAAACCCTTACTGCTTCTGCCATTGCACTCTGATGACTCCAGAGGAGAGAGTGAGCCCTGCCTCACTTAAGTCCAATTCACATACAAGTCATGACATCACCCTCCTAATGGTGTTAGTCGTCTTCAAGAAAGCAGGATGGAGAAGAATATATGTTTCAACCACACTCATTTTCTGACATTAAATCCAGTTGTTAAACAACATGGAGTCAACCCAGAGCTTTGCATCATCCACTTGGTATAAGCCTTTGCCTAGACCAAGGGCTCTCAAGCTTTTGTTTATCCCAGAGCCCTTTGGCCATTGGTGAAGCCTATGAAGCCCCTTTCAGTTGGGTTTTTTTAATATATAAAAGAAAAAGGATCACAAAAGAGGCCAAGTATATTGAAGTATAGAGGTCATTTTTTTTTTTTAATTCACAGATCCCAGTCTAAGAATTCCCATTCTTAAATGACTTGGAACAAATGATTACTCTTGAAGTATGACCAATAGACCACTTTTGAAGGCCAGCTAATGATGATCTATTAATAAGGAAACACGAAGTACCTGGTATAAACAAATAAGTAAATAATTCTATCTATCTATCTATCTATCTATCTATCTATCTATCTATCTATCTATCTATCTATCTATCATCATCATCATCATCATCTGTCTGTCTGTCTATAAGCTCTAAGTTCTGGGGATACAAATAAAAAGAGATATAGTCCCTGCCCTGAGGCAGAGCTTACATTTCACTGTTGAGATACTGCAGAGAAATATATTTGCAAAAAAGCAAATATTGGATAGATGCAAAACAATACGGAACTACTCAGGGAAATCAGAGGCCTTTAGAATGAGTCAGCCCTGGAGTTGAGCATGGAGGGCACACTTGGCATCACTCATAATAGCACTTGAAGGTTGGGGAAGCACTAAACATGTGATCCCCTGTTATCCTCAAATCCTCCGAGGCAGGTGCTGTCATTGTCCTTATTTTATGGATGAGGAAATTGAGTCTAAGGGAGGCTGGACAGCTTGCCCAGGTTATAACAAAGTTTTTGAGGCAAGATTTGAACAGAGGCTTCCTAACACTGACAAAATCTTTTGCTCTTAACCTTGAAAGCTTCTGGGTAGAATTGTGGAGGGAGTACATTTTGGGCATGATGGACAAGGCCTATGCAAAAGCATGGAGAAGGGAAATGTCAGCTGTAGCATCCATTAGCCAAGAGATGCCCAACACAACACTCCCTAATGAGGCTAGAAACAGAATAAAATGCAATTGGGAAAGATTTAACAAAACAAATAAAAGTACCATAAAGCAGATAATATTACATTTCAAAACTAAGGCAATCTATGACCCACAGGAATCTTTACGTATGAATAGTGGCCCACCATTTCTTTTTTCTTTAGGTGATTAGGGTTAAGTCATCTGCCCGGGGTCACACAGTTAGTAAGTGCCCTAAGTTGGTTTTGAACTCAGGTCCTCCTGATTTCAGGGCTGGGGCTGTATCGACTGCCCTGCTGAACTACTCTATGCTCCGCCCTCCATTCCTATCTGAGTTTGCTGCCACCATTCTATCCCATACGTCTCCACATTGGTAGAGTAGATAAAGTATTGAGCCTGGAGCCGAGAAGAGCTGAGTTGAACTCTGGCCTAAGATACTTCCTATCTGTGTGACCCTGGACTAGTCATTTAAGTTCTACCTGCCTCAGTTTCCTCAACTCTGAAACGGTGTTTAAAATAGCAGTTCCCTTCCAGGGTGGTTGGGAAGATCACAGGTGGGTGATTAATACATGCCATAGTTTGAACTACTTTACCAAATGCTTTGCTAAAATTCTAAGTGACTGATATTGGCTGCATCCCCTTCATCTAAGCTACAGCTCTGCTTTCGCCAAAGTTATTCTAATGTCAAATGATGAGGCAGAGCCTTTCTTCACAGATTGCAGCTAATTAATTATCTGAAGTAATTAATTTAGTCAACGACCTCTTGACTGAAGTTCAGGGTCACTGAGTTAGAAAAAAAGAAGAGAAGCCTCTTAGTTTTGTTTGTGAGGGTCCCTTGGCGAGGACAGGGCTGGGAACTCACTTCTGTCATGCAACAGTCTCTCTCATTTAGCACAAATTAGATTCCCTCTCCTTAGGGGCAGTGGAGAGTCAGAAGAGGCCACCATTTTGCATTTATTTCAGGCTCCAGGAGAAGCAGGAAGTCAAATACAATCACATTTTTATGAAAATGAAGTGTTCTTAGCAAAGTTGTTCAATACAAGCCAGGAGAAGCCATCCATGCTTTAAAGAAATGAGTGCCTATTTGAACTCTCTGAACCTCAATCTCCTTATCTGTCACAGGATAACAATCCCTCTATTTCACAGGGTTGTTGTAGGTCAAAGAAGGCAACCCACGTAGTGTCTCAGTTGATTACCGAACATTTATTTAGCTCTTACTGTGTGCTAGCATCGTGCTCAGCCCTCAGAATCTGAAGAAAGGTACAGAGTTGTAGCCCTCATGGAGCTCACATTTTATGGCTTGGGGTGGGGAGGTGGGGAGACATAGGTAGGATACATTCAAGAATATTCACAGAGCAGATGGGAAGACGATCTCAGAGAAGGACGGGGGCCAAGAAAGGACCTCTGAAGTAGGGGGCATTTAAGCTGAGACCTGAAAGAGGCCAGGGTCACTAAGAGGCCAAGGTCAATGAATGTTTCATGTATGGGTCTTTACCGGTGCCAAGGCATGGAGAGGGAGAGGTCGTACTCTGCGTGGATGAAAGCAAGTAGAACCACACGGCTGGATTGTTGGCTCATTGAGGAGAGTAATGTATATGGGGACTGGGAAAGGTGGTTAGATGGGGAGGGTGGAACCTTTGATTGAGCCCTCCCAAAAAAGCACAGAAGGAAACATGCATTTATTAAGAACATACTTTGTACAAGGCATTGTGTTAAGGGCTTTACAAATATCACTTCATGCGATGCTCACAAATCCCTGTGAAGCAGGTGCCCTTCACTCCATTGTATAGCTGAGAAAAAGGGAGGCAGACAGTCATTTGTCTAGGTACATGCAACAAGCACATTTGCATGCTGAATTTGAACTTAGGTCTTCCTTATTCCATTCCCAGTGTGTCTCTAGGAATTTGAGGGGCCAGATGATTGGCTAACCATAGGAGCTAACCATGACTTTGGAATCTTTAGATAGTGGAAAAATTTCAACAGTTGCCCAGTCTATTCATGAGCCAATACAGGTGTAGTGGGTTCTGTGTTCAGGAACTGGGGATTCAGGATGTAGCCAGGATCCTAAGAGGAAATCTTTTCTGTATCCCTTTCCCCACACCTGTTGATGATATCGCTGGAGAAATTCATCACGTAGTATGCAATACACCCAGTTAGGAACACAGTGATACTCTTAGAACAACAGGAAGTGGAAAGGCAATCACCCAAGAAGGTAATAACGTATCTTCAAGTGTGGCCTCTTGCATCAAAGAATGACAGCTATGGCCCCAAGGAAGGATCTCTTGACCACACAGCTCTAGGATTGTGGATTTCTTTTTACCTTTTTACGATGCTTTTATACCCATCATGGCATACAGTGTCCACGGAGGCCCCTTGGTCATCTGCCTTCTTGCCACTGTATCCTCCTCCTTCTCCTCACCCCTGGTTCTATTTTCATTAATTTGTTTCATTCTTCTTCTTTTTTTTCTTTTTTTTTTAAGCAATAGGGGTTAAGTAACTTGCTCAAGGTTACACGGCCAGTTATTTCTGGGTGTGGTGCTGAGTATCTGAGCCCGGATTTGATCCAGGTCATCCTGACACTGGAGCCGGTGCTCTTACTCGCTGAGCCACCTGGCTGCCCCTCGTTTCATTATTTTTCATTAAGTCATTTGCATGTTCTACAAGTAGGTTCCAATGCCATTGTCCTCAGAGTTGTGCTCACACTCCCTCTCGACCTGCGTGTAGTATGGTAGAGTATGTCCCGGGTTTTTGGGGGAGAATGCTTGCGTAACTGTTCTTAGTATATCACCTTTGTAAATTATTTTGCTAATTAAGTCTAAAATGATTAATTATGAATGGCAAACCTACCAGCAAGGGCTTGTGAGTTAGAATACTAGAAACTCAGTTCCTCAGGGTCGTTCCTTGAACTTGAAGACTAAGTACTCAAGCTGTCTCTTGAGACTCCAACCTGTGATTGACAGGTTGGGGGCACGACCCCAAAGACCGGGCTGCTATATGGATGGTCAAGTTGTGAAGGCATTTATATACCAAGCAAAGAACTTCTATTTGACTCTTGGAATGATAGAGAATTTATTGAATCTAGGGGGATGTAACCTCATCAGACCAAAGATTTAGGCCAATCATTTTTTTAGCTGAGTAGAGGAGGATTCGGAGTGAGGAAAGGACTTGAAGCAGTAAAACAATTTAGGATATAAGAACAGTATAAAACAGAGGGGAGGATGTCTGAACTAGGACAAGGAAGTCGGGGGAGGGGATGAGGGGGTCATGATAGAAGGGAGGGCACATTGGGGGAGGGTGTAGTCAGAAGCAAACATTTTTGAAAAAGGGCAGGGTCAAAGGAGCAAATAGTTACAAATGGGGGGATAGGATGGAGGGAAATAGAGTTAGTCTTTCACAAAATGACTATTATGGAAGTGTTTTGAATAACTACACATGTATAACCTACATTGAATTGCTTACCTTTTCAATGAGGGTGGATGGGGAGGGAAGAAGGAAGGCAATTTGGAAATCAAAGTTTTAAAAACATATGTTAAAAATTGCTTTTACGTGCATCTGGGAAATATGATGTACAGGCATAGGGGTATAGACATCTATCTTGCCCTACAAGGAAGTGAGGGGGAGGGGTATAGCAGGGTGGATGATAGAGGGAATTGCAGATTGGGGGAAGGAGTAATCAGAATGCATGACATCTTGGGGTGGGGGAAGGGAGAGATGGGGAGAAAATTTGGAACTCAAAATCTTGCAGAAGTGAACATTGAAGACTAAAAGAAATAAATTTATCAATAAAATAATAATAATAGAAAAAACCCACTAAAATTAAAAAAAAAAACATGGCTACTGACTGGATGACTTATTGATCACATTATATTCATGTGCATCAATCAATCAATGAGCATCATTGAGTACCTACTACTTGCCAAGATACATACAAAGAAGATCTCTGTGCTAAGTAAAGGGGTACAAGTACAAAGAATGAAATAATCTCTACTCACAAATAAGTTATTCATCATCCTCACACAGCCCAGTGTCCCCTGCTCACAATTCTGGAGTATTTATTAGTCTGCAACTGCCAAATGGATCAATAGTATAGTACAATGGTCAAAAGTATCTTGTTAATGAGAAAAGGTCAGGCAGTGTCCCCAGTTCCATCCTCTGGGATTTATGATTCGAATGCCCCTTGCGCATGACATTCATTCCCATACTTGAGGATGCCCAAATCTTCTCCTCTCCTACTCAATACCTTGATTTCTTTGAAATGATTCACATGCGACATGAGCTCCAGATTCTTCATCATCCTGGACACTGCCTGCGAGATGCTCTCATTTATCAAGCTCTGTTTAGAAGATCGTGCCCAGAACTGGCCACAAGCCTTCACATGGCATGAGTGAGACCATATCTAGGTGAACCAGCCCCTCCTTCATCTGGATACCATGCTTCTCATTAGCATGGTGTCTGATACATGGTGGGCTCTTATAAATGTTTATCGATTGACTGATTGATTGTAGCCTGCAGTCCACTAGCATTCTTGGCTAAATCCCCCTCATTTCACAGATGAAGAAACTGACGACCAGAATGAGGCACTTACTGTCCCAACATCAGAATGAGAGGAAGTGATTTCGCCGAAGTTTGAAACTAACTTCTGGGAAAAAATCCAGCTTTTTTTCCTCTCTAATCCACTGCCTCTAATGGATATAAGCTAATGGTCACATAATGACTTTGCAACCACAAACTCCTATATAAAGAGACCTATTTTTATTATAGATTCGTAATGATTAGGGCAGGGTTAGAGGGAACCCTTCCCATGCCTTTGATGGATTTATGGAGACAGAGGCATCCTAATGAGCTCATTTTTACAGTGCTCAGGAATGCCTACAGAAAGCCCCTCTTTAAATCCTAGGCTCCAGAAAAGAAAATACTTCCTAAATGATCACAGGCAGAAGAGACTATGGGTAAGAATGTTTTTGTGAATGAATGAGTGAACAAAAAAGTATTATTTCAGTTCTTAGTTATGAGAGGCAGTAGGTAAGGCATACAGCGACATTCAGGAGACCTTAGAATGCTTTTGTCTGTCAAGTTCTCAAGTGATTATCAGCACCTAATTTAGAAAATGCTTTATCTTCCTTGCTTATTGGGGGGACTGGCCCACCATCAATGAGAAATGGGGAGCAGGCCAAAGAGTTGGAGGAGAGCAAGTTTTCTAAATTCCCTCTGGCAAGAGTTGGGACTGAAGTCAACATCAAGCCAGGCTGAGAAAAGAGAAAGAGGTGATTGAAAAGAAGGAAGGAAACAAGCATTTATTAAGTACCTATTGTATGCTGGGCATTATGTGAAGAACTTTGCATATGTTTGCTCATTTTTTCTTCACAACAACCCTAAGAGGTAAGTGCTATTACCACCCCTACTTTACAGACGCAGAACCTGAGGCAGATAGAGGGTAAGTGTTTTGTCGAGGTTCACACAGCTAGCACCAGTTGGTTACTGAATTCAAACTTGGGTTTTCTTGTATGTTAATTGGCATAAAGGTTGGGGTGGGGTCTGGGTGCTGATAACTTCCTTCTGTCTGCTCTGCATGCCTTGTATATATGTGGTTATTTATCATTTGTTTTCACATGACTTTGGTTGCCCTGAGTTCAGCATAGCTCTTGGTTCATCATAAGCACTTGAATGTTTATTGGCTGCTAACTTCATATCAGCTCCACATTCCAGTCCTTGCCTCTGGGAGATGTTGGGCAGCTCATTACTAGATAACTTCCGGCTAAAACCCCAGGGGTACTGCTTTGGACAGCTCAGCGCCTCCCCTCTCCCCAAATGGCACAGACACCCAACCCCCATATTTCAGTTGCCAGCAGAGTGGGAAGATTGGGAAGGAGGTCTGAGCAGGAGGACCATCTTCTGGGGCCCAGAGACCATTCTCTGAAGTTATTCAGCTGGGCAGTGCTGAGGAGAGTTTGGGGCTGTTTCTAGACTGTATCAAAAAGGAAAACATTTCCAATGAGTCCCCAGTTCTGTGTGCTCTGTGAACAGCAGCCAACTCACCCACACAAGCTAATGTGATCCATCAACCCAGAATTTTAATGAGGACAATGCAACAGAGAATGGAGAATGCAATTGCTTTTAATGACAATCCCCCTCTCATACCCACCCCCAAATAACCCATCCCATCCCATGCTTAAGATTGATTAGAAAGACAAGATTCAGGGGAGAAAAATGGGCCCAAAACTCAACTGAAGACATCTGGTTCCCTTGAAGATGCTAACTTGGCCATCAACGCACCCAGCTACTCAGTGAATGATTAATTTAGTACCCCAAGCAAGCAGCCATTCCCTGTCTGCCAAGATTCATTCCTTCACAGATTTATAGAGTGCTGAAGTCCTGTTTTGGATGGAACAGGGCCCCTCCAAAAAGTAGTGTGTTCTGTATCCTCACTGGCCTAGTCTCCCAGACTGACACACACACCTTCTCTGGTCTTTGTCTGCAGGGCTGTTGCTAAAATTGAAAAAAAAAAAAAGATGAGTCATTTTAGTCACATAAGGGAAGAAAGTGCCTATGGATTTCCCAAGTATGGGGGAGAGACTGTGGGGGGTGTGTTACAGACAGAATTTTTGAGGAGGCTTCCTGCCATTTTAATTTCTGGTAACTTGGTGCTATTGTCTTATCAGATGCAGTGGAGGGAGGAAGGCTGGGTGTGCTCTCTGCAGAAGGATGCTGGGCGATCTCTTGTGGGCGCATTATTTTATGCTTTCAGCATTTGTAGCAAAGACTATTCCCACATGTCTTTTCTGATGGAATGGGCATGGAAATGACCTGTATTTGACAAGGGGGCTTACTTCACTTCTTCTTCCCCAACAGTAGCTTAGGTCTTTATTGTCCTATGTACTATACAAAACACCCAACCAACTCCTAGTAGCAAATCACTGGGAAATTAGATTAGCAGGCGTGGGTATTGTGGACTGGGGTTTAGGCAAATGAGGCTCAGATGGGAAAGGGACATGTCATGCCCCATCACTCAGCAGCTGCAGTCATGGTACAGCCATGTCCATGACATGTCTAGAACTGACAGGAAGAACCTTAGAGATCATCTGTGACTGCTGCCTCATTATGTGAGAAGGAGTGAAGGCTCAGAGAGAAGTGAATGACCCAAGGCCACACATACAGGAAGTGTCAGAGCCAGGATTTGAATTCTGATCCTCTAACACCAGCAGCATCTTGACTGTTTCCTCTGTCAATCTCCTCAGCAGTCAACAAAACCAACCTGTGGCTCTAACTTACCCATTAAACACAACATATTTCAAACAATCACATCAAAGACAAACAACTTGGTTCTGTTTGTGGAATAAAAGACTTTAGTGGGCCTACCAGCCTGTCCATCCTATTGCAGGAATGACCCTCTGCCATCTGGGCTGAGCTTTCTTGGAAGAACATCAGGCTTCTGGACTTCCACACTGGGCATAGTCTCACAGGACAGGACACTGTTCACTCAGGACGGGCAAAACTCTGGCCCTGATTTATAAAGGTTGGAATGTCAAATATAAGAAATTAAATAACAAAGGGGGAAAGATGTCACAATGTTTCTCTCAATAAAAGGATTCCAAAATGGTACACAAAGCAGCAAATGATAGAAAGAGTTCACCACTTCATAACCAAGTGACTTTGGGCAAGTCCCTTCCCTTCCTCTGTTTCCTCATTTGTAAAATGGTAAAGTTGAGCAAGATGAGGTGCTAGGTCTTTCCTGGCTCCTTCTAGCGTTGACAGTCAATGCCTCTACTGGTCCCTTCCACTTCTGTCTGCTTCTACAGACAGTGATTTGTTCTCATTCTCCCTCAGGGCCACCACTTCTCTGCTAAAGGCGCCTCTTCCTCTGACCATGATATGGCGCCAGGTGGCTGGACGGCCCCAGCCAGTGTCCTTATATAACAGGGCAAAGCTATAAAAATAGTTTCTGCCAATCCCCAAGACTTAGCAGGCTTTCTCTATCTCTCCTCAAATCTCCAAGGGACCCAGCTCTTGCTGCCAGAGTCAGGGATGTCCACGAACAAAAGAGACAGCGGCTTCCTTTTCCATCTGAGTAATATTTATGCTTACATGTAGGTCACAGGAAGCCACACAGATCTTGTTTCTGAAAGCCTATTTTAACATCAGCTACCATGACAACCGTGGGATTCTGCCCAGGTGTCTTCTCTTTCCTGACACACACTCAAGATGGCTTTGGAGACCTGGCTGCTGTTTCTGGGGTGGGATACGGAGGAAACACCGCCAGCAAAGCATCCCACTTTGTCCTGGGGAAGGGCTGGGCTGCCAAGTGTGAGCTGGGATTCCCTTTTTCTCTGATTCTTTCCTCCTCCATCTTGGCTGAGCCATTCACATATCTTCTTACACTGAAGAGGAGGAGGCTAAGATCTCTGGATTTGTACTTAGGGTGCCTGGGTTCAGATTTTTGTTTTTGCTTGTTACTTATGTGACATTAGGCAAATGCATTTCTAACAGCTTCAGCTTCCTCATCTATGAGGTCAGATGGTTAGGCTAAACAATCTTTAGATTATGGAGGGTCTGGAATGTCAAACAAAGAAGTTTTTATTTTACTCAATAGGTACTGAGGAGTCATTGATGATTCTCAAATGTGAATGTAGCCTATAATAGGGATATTTTAGGAGGATTTATTGGCAGCTGTGTGCATGATGCATGGAGTGGGGAGACACTACAATCAGGCGGTCTAGAGTCAGGGGGACCAACTTAAAATCTATTACAATAGTCAATCAATCAAGAAGCATTTGTTAAGCACCTACTGTGTGCCAAGGGCCGCTAGGTGGTACAGTGGATAGAGTACCAGACCTGGAATAGGGAAGGCCTGAGTTCAAATTTGGCCTCTCTGTGTGACCCTGGGCAAGATATTTGTTTGCCTCAGTTTCTATATTTGTTAAATGAGCAGGAGATGGAAATGGCAAGACACTATAGTATCTTTGCCAAGAAAATCCCAGATGGGTCACAAAGAGACAGACATGATTGAAATAACACCACAACAAGTTTTTTCCTAAGTAGAGTGAACTGTGACAGGAGGTTCCCTTCATTGGAGGTCTTCAAGGAAAGGATGGATGATTACTTCCTAGGGATATTATGGAGGGGCTTAGTTTTGAGATATGAGTTGGATTAGATGGTCCCTAAGAGCCTACTCAACCAGAAAATGTATACTTCTGTGATTTTGAGGGCTTCATATGGATTTGTAGACTTGAGTCCTGGGAGGTACCAATCAGTGCTTCCAAGCACTGGCCCTGTCCATGTCCATCGTTCCTTCTCTGTTTGTGCCATACACATTGGTTGTAATATGGGTCAGGTCCAAGTGAGGGGATTCTGAGCCTTGTGTAGATAGAGGGAGGTAGCTTCATTCATGTGATCTCAGAAATTCAGAGTTTGCAAAACTTTTAGAGGCAATTTTAGGTCAGCCCAAACCTCCAGTGGGATCCCAAATATCATCTATGAGTAGTCACCTCCCCTCCTTATAGAGCCTTCCAAGAAGGGGAAGTCTACACCTGCCAAGGCAGGTATTCCACGTTGGGATGACTCCCAAAGTCGGGACATGTTAATTGATATCAAGGCTTCTCCATTCCTGTTCTAGGAATTGGCCACTTCCCGGTCCCACTCTCTGAAACCAAACAGAAAACAGTCTAATTCTCAATATGACAACCTTTTCAGTACTTTAGATCAGCTCTCAAGCTTCGCCCAAGTCTTCTTTTCTCCAGGCCAAACATCACCAGTTCCTCCTAGATTCAAGATCCTTCACCAGCCTGGTTGCTTCCTCCAGACACTTTCCAGCACTCAATGTCTCCCTTAAAATATGGCACCTACATAAAGCACAAAAATAACATCTATATAGAGTCTTAAAGTTTGAGAAATCCTTTTAAAATGTCACTTCATTTTATCCTCACATCCACCCTAGGAGTCAGGTGTTATTATTAACCCCATTCCACAGATGTGAAAACTGAGACAAACAGAAATTAAAGAGATTCACTCAGGGTCACACAACTAGTAAGTGCCTAAAGCCAGATTTGAACTCACATCTTCCCGACTTCAGGTCCAAATCTCTATCCTAGTTGCCAAATGGCGACCTTAGCTTACCACTTAGCTGCCTATTGACTCATTGATGCTCACAACACAGTAGGGGGGTAAGGGGGGTGACTTGTCTAAGTATTGATCTCACTTTTCAATGAAGAATCTGAGATTCTGAGTGTTGAAATGATGTGCCCCAGTTCTCTGGATTAGGATGTAGCAGATGAAGTTATTATTTTCTCATTTTGCGCATTAAAAAAATCCAGTCTCTGAGAAGGCTGGCCAAGGCCACCCAAGCAGCAGGTAGTCAAGCACAGAATAACGCCAAGGCTCCTTCCACCATGCTGTACTGCTCTCACTTTTGTGAAATAAACAATCTCATGGCAGGCTAATGGTAGAAGACACTTTCCATTGGCTTTAAATAAAGGTTGCCATTTAGATTTCCAATGAGTCGTGACTGGCGAAGACAGCCAGACATCCCTAGTTCTGGATAACATGATTCCCAATGGGAGACAGAACAAGGTAGGGAGTGTGAGCTGGCCTCAGAGTCAGGGAGGCCTGCATTCAGGTGCTGGCTTTATTGAGTACCTGGAACTCTCAGAGACTTGAAATTGTGGAGTGGTTACTGACCTGCCTAGATAGATGGTATTTCCTCTCAACTCTAGAATCTCTAGGTCCTTCCCAACTCCCAGTGGTGTCCAGAATTATGGAAGCCATTGTCCTTTTTCTTAGCTAACACCTGGGAAGTGGTGTTCTGTTCTGGACCTTGAATCTTAGGAAACTACAGCGAAGCAAGGATTCTTAATGTTTTCTGCTCTGGACCCCTCTGAAAGTCAAACTGAAAAAGCTTATGAATGTCTTCTCAGAAAAATGTTTTTAAAAGTATAAAATAAAATATGTAAGGTAAAAAGGAGCCACTATATTGAAATAATTATAAAAATATATGTTATATATTTCTATACCTATTATACATATATATGTTTATATATATTTAAATAAGAGAGACATGATACCCACATCTATACAAATACATATGTTATATACAAATAACACACATATGGACACACATACACTTGTGCAGATGTGCTCAATATAGCTATACAAGCATATATAATAATACACATGTATGTGTCTATGTGTAGAACATATTTTTGTCTTATAAAGTCTATATATACAACATAAAATAACCAGAGAATTAGAATGTACATATTTATATTTCTGTAATTTTAAAAATATACTTGGTTTCCTTTTTTAAAAGTCCCTGACCTAAATGAAGAGGGGAGAAAAGGTAGGCTTTAAAAATCTCCCATGATCCATCATGTTTTCTCTGTCCCTTCTTTTAGATTCCAGTTCTTTGAGGGTGTTGACTTCATTTTCTGAAGGGAGCTCATCTTAGCTCATGAGAGATCCAAGTACAGGCAAGAACATGTCTAAATCTTTGTGGGAGTATGGGGCAAGAAGTCAAGTTAGGCTAATAAAGGGATAGACTTACAAGCAAAAAGTAGACAGCCACTGCCCTCATAAAGCATATATCCTGATAGGGGATAATACATAAAAAGTAGCCAAAAAGTCAGAGCAGGAACATAAATGGTACCCATAAGCAAGAGGGGGAGTGGAGAGTGAAAGATGGCTGGTCTGGGCCCTTCCTCAAAGTGGAGGATCTTCGACAAGGGGGATGAAGTCAGCTGAAGTATGGGGCAAAGTGCAGACAGAGAAAGGAACCATACATTGCAATTGACCCGACCCAGAAAGTTGTAACATACTTCAGTAGGGTCAGAAGAGTAAAGGCAAGACAAGATCTGGAGTTAGACTAACTGGGTTGAAATCCTGGTTCTGCAACTTACTGACTATGTGCCCATAGGTAAGATGTGGACTTCATTTCCTCTCTATGTAGGCTGTGTGCCTAGCCCACTTAGCAGACCCTTGTTGACTCACTGAGGTCCTTTCTGGCTCTGCCTCTGGGCTTTTCTCCTTGGGTGACTTTGGGCCAGCTGGGTTTCCATGTTTTCATTAGTAAAATGAAAGGGGTTGGCTCAGTGATACCCAAGGGTCTTCCAGCTCTAAATATCTGCTTTCATGAATATGAGTTGGTTTGTTTTCCATTCTTTATCCCCAGAACCTGGTCCAGTGCCTTGCTCAAGATGTAGCAAAAATGCTTATTGGACTGAATTGGATTGACTCTAATACAGGCTCGTCTCCCTTATGAGGGGTCTGGGTTATGTCAGATGACCCTCCAGAGCCTCCCTATTTCCTACTGAGTAAGATGCTTTTCCTTGACTTTCAGTGCCATTTAAAATCTACCACTATCTTTCTCTCATAATATTCCCCACTTGTACTCAATGTTCCAACCAGGTTAGACTCCTGTTGGCCACCTTGAACATACTTTGAGATGTCCCTCCTTCATACTTATTCCTGGAATGTCTGCCCTCCCCTTGCCCCCTATGCTTATTGAATTCCTATCCATCCCTGAAAGCCCAGTACTAAGGCCCTCCCCTAGCATCCTCCTTGCTGGGAGTGTCCATTTCCTAATATAACTTCCCATGGGATGGAACATGTATGTGTCAGTCTTCTGGACTTATGCCTCCTGCCACTGGAGAGCTGTGAGTGGGCGTGGAAAAAGTGCTATCTCGGTTTCATGGGCCTCTTACCCTAGCGCTCTGTACACATCAGGGGGTTAATAAATGCTGCCTAGGTTGAGTACATGGGAAAAGGCACAAAAATGCGGAAGCTAAATAAGGTCACAGCTTCTCCGTGGACAAAGTTCCTCAGTAAAAGTCCCGCTTCAGCCCAGAGGCCTTTTTTTCCAGGTCAGCAGGAATGAAAACCAATTAGACAATTTAATGCATGAGCAAAAAACCAAAAAACACTGAAGCCATTTGTTGTTGAGTTTAATTCTATAGAAGCAAAGGCCCCGGTGTTTTGCTCAAACCACAGAGGATATTACTCATCTTAAGAGTTCATTCTTTCCCCTAACTTTAGGGAGTGGCTGTATAAGTCAGGCTCAGATGGGCAAGAAAACAAATGGAGAAGATATTTCCTGAAATTCTCGACTGTATTCAGTCCAAGAAGCCTTGATTAAGCTTCTAGTATAGGCAAGGTGTTGGGTGAAGGGGCAAAGGGTCAGAAAGTAAAAATGAAAACCAGGGCCTACCTTCAAGGAGTGTATGTTTTATGTGGGAGATGCAATGTGTAAACAGATGAGTAAAGCAAAGACAAATCGTGGAATGGTTGCCCAATCACTCAGGGCATCCGAAACGGCGTCCTGATGACATGGTACCTGGGTTGAAATGGGTGGAGGAGTAGAACCCAAGAATGGAGGTCAAGCAATGTGAAAGCAAAGCAACAGGAAATGAGAAAGGTCAGTAGCCCAGCTTGGCCACAGTGTAGGACGCATTCAGGAGAGCAGGGTGAGATGAGGCTGGAAGGAGAAGTTGGCAATTGACCAGGAAGAGTTTAAAATTCAAACTGAGGACATTTTATTCTAGGAACAATAGGGAGTCATCCAAATCCTTGAGCAGGGGAGTGATGTGGTTAGACCTGTGCTTAAATGGACTTTTTCGTGGCTTACCAAATCATGAAAAAGGAACAGTGACTGTAGTTGGTGTGGGATAACAGTCACACAAGAGGAAAGGAGCCAAGCTGTGACTCCCAGCCAGGACCCACACTCGCCACTGTGCCTAAATCTCTAGTGACAGTAACAATGCTGATAGTGAAGCTTGCTTCCATTGTACTGCTGATGAATACAAAAGCTTAAAGCTCTAGGATGGGAATGTGTTATTAACCCATTTCACAGTGCAGGAAATGGAGGCTTAGCTTCTGGACTAAATGACAACCAGCCTAGAGAATGAGAAGGGGGCTGATGAGACTCTTCGCTCAAGTCTTTTGACCCCAACCCCAGTGCTCTTTCTGTGGCTTAGATTTACAGTCAGAAGAGGTCTTTGGGGCCACCCACCCCATGGACTTCATTTTAGAAAGAGTGAACAGCCCCAGAAAGAAAAAGGCAACCATGATAAGGGGAGCTCCTTGAGGGCAGGGATCTGCTTTTGCCTCTGTATCTCCAGGTCAAGGTCTCTGAGATTGTTGGTGGTAAAGTCTCTGCTTTCACTATAGTTTCTGAAAATACTCCCCTCACCCCCAACATATTTAACTTGAATTTTACCTTGTAACAAAAAATAAGCAAAAATCTCTCAGAAGATGAAAGTTATTCTGTTCTTTTAGTTCCATGATTCCTGTATTAAGGTGAGGGAGGAAAGTATGTTTAGTTATGCTGTTTTCACGAGCCCCCACTCACACCCCGGTTTCTTAGCAATATTAGTTAACAAATGATTATTTTGCATCCACTGTGTGCAGGCACTGTGTGAAGTGCAGGGGATACAAATCAGAAAAAGGACAGACAGTTCAAGAAGTTTATAATCTAATGGGAGAAGTCAACAAACAAAAAAGAAGTTGGAAGGGAAAGGGAAGGACTCCAGGCTTGGGAGGGGGTGGAATCCTGATCAATAGGGAGCTCATCACTGAGTAAATAGGTGTGAGAATCATCAGCATAAAGGCAGCCAGTTGAATCTGTGGGAGCTGATGGGATCACCAAAAAAAATGGCACAAAAGGAGAAGAGAGTCCAGATCAGAAACCTGGGTGGCACCCATGGTTGGCCTGGATGAAAATCCAGCAAGGGAGATGGAGGAGGAGAAAGCTTCCATTTTGTGAATTTTAAAATTTGTATTGTAATAGGGCCATCCACCCCATGGTGGTCTCTTGGTTCTGCTCATCTTAATCTGCATCATCTGTTCATACAAATCTTCCCATATTTCTCTGAGTTCTCCATGGTTGCCATTTCTTATTACGCGATTATATTCACCTAACCCGGTTTACTTGACCTTTCCTCACTCAATGGGCACCCATTGTTTCCCATCCTTAGCTACTAAAGAAAACACTATTCTGAATATTAGTACATACATACATACATACATATGTATGTATGCATTGGGTCATTTGTTTCTTTTTTCAATTTTTGTGGAGCATGCACCCAGTAGTGACATTCATTCTTCCATTCGCCCCAGCTTTGTCGATGGACCTCACCCTGGAATCTGGCTCCATCATCCCTTCCTGGTTCTAGGGATAGTCCCAAAAGCTTGAGACAACTTGTCCTAATACTCTCAGCTCAAGCCTCCCTTCTGGTGACTTATCCCCTTTATCAGTGCACAGTAAGGAGAACTCCAGTTCCAATTAACTGATTAATGTCAATTAGCTTATTGTAATGGGAATGTAAATTTTGAAGATCTTCCCTGCCCCTAGGCTAAAGTGCACCTGGAGCCTGGGGTGGGAGGCTTGTTTTTCAGTAGATACTTCTTGATTGGCCAGTGAGTCAATAAGGTTATTGCATTCTTTGAGCCAGGAGAAGGCTATATAAGCCCTGATGTGAGGCTTTGTTTTGGGGCTCACTTTGAGAAGTGTTCTGTGATTTGATCTGGATTATGGGAAGCCGTTGTTTGAAAAACCCAGATGTTGAAACCCAGATGTTGATTGGGTATGGATGTAATGGTTGGACAGTTTGGAAATCTGTCTACTTGATCTGTTTCTGTGACTTGATAATTCTGTCTGTATACTTTGAAGTTCGGGGTGCTGGCCTTTTTCCCCTGAACTAGGTAAATGACACATATCTGACTGACTAAAGTAAGCTTGTTAACCCATTCTGAGTTGCTTTCCTTTAACAAAGCAGATCCAAGAACCTGTGTTGGCAGCAACCCTGAGGACACTTGGGGTGCTTGCTGCTACACTTATTCAAAGTGATATTCATTGCAAAGATATATATATATATATATATATACACACAATATTTATGTATGTGCATGTATGCATACATGTATACACATATATGTACATATATGTATACACACACTGCTTCCTTAGACCAAGCAGGTTGTTGCTGTTCATTGCACAGCATCTGACTCCCTAGAACTCTAGGCATGAGTGGTAGCTCGCAAACCTCTTAGGATTCTCCATTCTGTCAGTTCATATTTCACAAGTTCTCAGTCGTCTCCAATGCTTTGCTTAAAAGCACCAATAATAGACATGCTCTCATCTTTATGTTGGGTCTGGGTGAGAGGGGGTCCAAGGCCCCTCCCTTCCTGACCTCAAGCTCTCAAAGTCTTGTATTGTTTCTCCAATACCCATCAGGCAAGAAAAGATGTCTGACCTTCTGGCCCCTCCCCCTCTTTGGCTCATCAGCTAACTGAAATGGCTCCTCTCCTTCATGTGGCCAGCGGCTATGCTCACGTCTGTGGGAGGATTACGGTGGCAGAGTGTTGGGCACATACTCCCGAGGGCTGCGCTCATTGGCCGCTCTGCCCCATCACACAAACACAGTCCCAGCATGCTGTATGATAAGTATAGGACAATGATGATAGGGCAGCATTTAATCCAGGCTGACAGAAATGAATCATCTGTGTTGAGAGTAACTGGTCTATCCATCTTGCCCAGGACTACGATGGCATTTCTGTCCCTGTAAGGGAGGATAGATGTTATTTCTTTTAAAGCCCAATCCTGCCTTGCCTCATTATGAGCTGACATAGGAGGTCAGACTTGGATGGTGCTGTGAAAATTATGGAGTCTAAAATCATCAATTTTCAGTTGAAGGACCTAAAGCCCAGGGGAATTAAATTGCCCAAGGTCATAGAACTGGGTCTAGCACCTAGGTCTACTAAATTCTGGTCTGAGATATGTGACTGTTAATTCAGCACCTACCTGACCACCTGTCCTGCTTCTAGTCCAGCCCTCACAGGCATCATGGAGGGAAGCAGCTCATATAGGAAAGTGGCTGGCCATCCCCATGCACTGCCAACTACCTGCCACCACAGGGCAGTGGAGTCAGCCTAGCTGAAATGGCAGGGTGCCCTGAGGGAGAGACAGGATGCCCTACTTACTGGCCCAGTGCAACCTCCAGCACCACCATGGCCACCATGTCCTCATAGTCCCCATGAGGACAGCCCACGAAGACACTGACCCTGATGACCTTAGGAACAAGGATCTTCCCATTCCAGTACCCTCAGACCATCCTGGGAAGTAGCCCCTGGGGGTGCCCATCCTGGGGACTGTTCAAGAAAAGGGGCTGTGACCACAGGGACCAAGAACAACTCCTTTCATCAAAGTCCTTGACTTGTCAAATGGTTTGACCTTAGAAAGAGGATTTTATCACTGGAAATGGCATTAAAGAAGGGGCCTGACCACTTGTTTTTCTGTTGTCCCCTGAGGACTATGGGACCTTCCCTGCCTGGCTGCTAGGACATTCCCTTGTGTGGTCTCTCCCATTAAAGGTGAACTCAGTGAAGGCAACAATTACCTGGGTCTTCTGCTTGTGTCTGCACTGCATTTCACACAGTAAACCCTGAAGAAATGCTTTATTCATTCAACTCAGTGAACATTTATTAAGGACCTACTGTATGCAACTGATGAACTCTGAATGCAGATTGAAGCATATTTTTTCATTGTCCTTATTTTCCTCCCCCTCCCCCTTTTTCCAACATGGCTAATGTGGAAATATGTTTTGCATGACTTCACACCCATAATGAGGAGCCTTCTCAAGGAGTGGGGGAAGGACTGGAGGGAGGGAGAAGATCTCCCTCAAAAAAAAAAAAGAAAGAAAAAAGGACCTACAATAATGCAGCAGATACTGGTGATAGGAAGACCAAGCCCAGACTCCCTCCCACCCCCTTCAGCTTACACTGTATTAGGGGAGGCAGCATTGACACAGACAAGCCCGGGGACTGTTTGCAGGAGCTGGGGCTCTCTAGGACTCAGTTCCCATGACTGTAAAATGAGGGGATTGGACCTTCCAGCTCTGAATCCATGAGTTTAAGGGTGTATGCACACCCACGGTATATGTATGCATGTACAAATGCAGGTATATGTTCATGTGTACAAGCACAGTTATAGGCATTCATCTATGTGTGTAAGAACAAACATGCATGTATGCATGTACTGGGTTATTGGTAGGTGCATATGTGTTCATGTCATTTTTAAGGACAATTTTCTAGGTCTGCAGGATTTTTCTTAATATGAAAAGAACAATGTTTTTTGAATCAATATGACATCAACATTCAGTGAGTAGACAATTTGATCTCTTGCAGCAAAGCAAAAACTAGTCACTACATGAAACACATATCCAAGGGAGAATTATGGAAGGATATCTTGGACTGTGACCAGAGGCCTGGGCTGGGGGCAGGGGAAGCTGAGAGGTCTAGGAAGGTGTTGGGGAGAAGGTGGAAGAAAGGGAGAGCCATAGTTCCACTCCAGTGTCTTCCTGGATTTTCCTCCTTGAAAAATTCCCATCTTTGACATTTCTCTGATTGGTTTGCTTGGTGGGGAAGGGGATGCCAGGGTGTCACCTGGTACCCCCACTCTCAGATGTACAAGTGAGCAAATGAAGGAGAGAGGGAAGGGGCAAGGCTCTGATGCCTCCTGGATGGCTTAGGGGATTCTGAGTCCTGGGCTTCCATAAATATGGAGGCCGGCTCTTGTGGTCTGGTTATAATCAGGAATCATTGGTCTCCCACAAAAGGCCCAGCTCTCAAGGGTCCTTGGGGAAAAGCAGAGAATCAAAGAGGGCTAACTTTGTGCAGAACCTGAATTTCTGGTTTAGCACTCACCTGTCCTGGGCAAATCTCTAGGCTCTGAAACATATTAGAG
>NW_027186374.1:3363500-3376077 GCF_028583685.1 Petaurus breviceps papuanus | reverse complement strand
TCAAACAGTTTGCATCTCCCCTGGACTCCCTGCCCCTCACTCCCACATATTTCCAGAAGAGCAGGACCAAAGCCAAAGGCTCCTTGGGGATCGTCACCAGAAAAGCAGCCAGGTTCTTTCTCAGGAAGGTAGAATGGGGAGGTTGATTTGGGATCCTCAGGAATGTGCCCTGAAGCAGGGATGGGACATGGGTCCTCCAGGTGGACTCCACTGCTTCCTCTGATGTCTCTCTCTCTCCACATCCTCCCATGGCCTCCTGGGATTGGGAGGCTTTTCCCCAGAAAACATCCCTTTGAGACAGCAGCCCTGCCAAGTGTGCTCACTTCCCACCCAGCTCAGCTCTTGGCTGTATGGCTTTTCCTTCTTGTCCCATTTTCAGCCCTTTCCTACTCCCTTTAAGCATTGCTTTCTCCCATTAGAGTGTAAACTTCCTGAGGGCAGGGCCTGTTTGCTTTTTGCTTGCTTTTGGATTAAGCATAGGATTTAGCCCAGTGCCTAAAAGGTGGGAAACTCAATAAATGTATGACACAATCGAAGTCCAAAACCTGTTATTTGGGTATGTGATGTAGAGGTCATGGTCACTGGCTGGTTCTTCTCCTCTCCTGCTAGAGGATGGGACAGTTTCCTGTCTGTCTTCAGCTCCCCAGGGCCTTCCCAGTGACTGACAAGGTCCTCCTGGCCCCAAGTGACGCAGGGATGCCTGCTTAATGCAGCATCAAAGGCAGCTCACACATATGGAGAAATTTTTGGTTTAAAAAAGACACACAAATATCACTTATGTGAGTAATAAGGTGGTATGATCCATGTGGCTCAGGGGCCAAATGACCCGGGTTCAAATCCCACCCCTGACCTTAGAGCCCATGTGACACTGGGCAAGTTCTCTACACTTTCTGGGCCTCCATTCCAGCTCTTGGTCTGTGATCCTTCAGGGTCACAATGACACTATGAGGAAGGGGCTGCCATTTTGGTCCTAACTTTACACAGGGAGAATTTGTGACTTGTTCAGACTAAGTGTCTGAGGCAGGATTTGAACACAGTGCCCCAGGCAGGCGACTCCAGGCCTTTAGAGAGGGTCCCAAACTTTCCCTGACCCAAAGGATTCCTCTGGGAAAGGGCTTGGCTGGGTATTAGAGGGCACAGGGATCATCCATTGCATGACTTTTAGCAAAGTACTTCAGGATTTAGGGACTCAGTCTCACTCTTTTAAAATGAGAGATTTGAAGTTTGTGATCTCTTGGTATATGATGCTCCCTTTTAATAACATATAGGATATATTTTAAAATGTCTAAGTTGTAACGGAATGTATGAGGAATTTAACAATAATAAGAGCTCCACTGGAGCTTTGACATTGCCACTAAGTCCCAAGCTGCCTGAACCAGCCCTGACACCCTTCTAAACATTAGTCAAGTTGTAAAGAAGGATTATAACTAATGGAATGAACAGTGGGAAAGAGGGAACAAAACAGAGCGAGAAAAAGAGGGAGAGCAGGTAGTTTGCTTCCATCTGCATTCAGACTCTGTATTTCTTTCTCTAAATGTAGACATCTCTTTCCATCATGAGTCCTTTGGAGCTGTCTTATAGCCTTGCATTGCTGAGAGGAGCCCAGTCTGCCCAAGTCAGTTGTCACACATACATTGCCTGACACTCTTTTCTATGAGTAGGGCTTTCTTTCCAGCTTTGACAGTTTATATTCCAAAAGCCTTCCCAGCTCTGATCTTCCTGAACCCTATGAATGTTTCTCTCTAGTTCAGAAATTCCATGTTCTAAGGTCCCTTCTAGCTGGGCTGTTCTGGGAGGTAAAGTTCCTTCCCAGCTCTGATATTGTAAGGCAGGTCCATTCCAGCTCTGACGCTTTATGTAAACACCTGCCTGATGGAATCACCATTTTGGACTGGCTTTAGTGAGAAGTGACCAACACTCACAGATGTGGGGCCAGCCCTCCTTTGTACTGGAGTGACCCCTCTCTGTCATGGTGTTTGATTCACAAGCTGGTTTTGCTCTTAGGCCCAGAGCTCATGGATAAACCTCATTAGAATCAATTCTACTCCTTTTCCACTTTGAAATGTTTAAAAAAAATCACTGTGACAGGGACCCCTCTTCCCCCACACCCCAGCAGAAATAGCCACCTGCCATTTCCCTGTAGGATTTCTGGATAAAATTAAGCAAACGCCCACTCTGTTCCCCACAATCAGTAATGACCTGCTTCTCCATCACCTGCCAGAATTCAAAGCCCTTCAGAAGGGAGGGCGGCTGGTTTCCAGAAATCCCAGGTGTGCGCTGCACTCTGAGATTGAGAGCCTTGAGAATCAGAGAGGAGCGACATTTTCCAATAGTTGGAAAGAGATCCTCCTGCCAAAAAGGAAACCTTTTGGGATAGAGGAAACAGGAACTGCCAAATGAAGGCAAACTACCTTAGGCAGGATTTTCTTCGTTGTTGAAATGATGGTGACCTTTCTGGTTAGTGAGCCTTGTAATGTCATCTCCGCCATGGTGGAACCTTTTCTGTAGAAAATTGCTAATGTTTCTCAGGCCAGCTGAAAACCCATCCATGCAGCACTCAAATATGCTTTATCCCACCTGCTTCTACTGTGTTTCTGCCCCCCTCAGAGTCCCCCCTCCCCATGGTACACTTTTAAAACCTAAGACATTTAATATTTTCTAAATTTCAGTCGTTTCTTGGTTCTTGGTTGAGGAAGGCTAAAGGGTGGGGGTAGAATATACATATTAAGTGGTTTCCTCTAGCAGGTGTGTTCTTCAGGAATAAGGAATAGGTTGGTAGAAGGTTTGGAGAAAACTGTCTGCTCAAGAAGGCTCTGGGAAATGTTTTCACTTGGCTTAACTATGGACCACATGTATCATCTAGTTGTCAAAGCATTGTGGTCCCTAGAGGAGATAACGTGGGTTGAGTGTCCCTCTCTCAGAGGCAGTTGCAGGGGACTTTGATTGAAAATAGATGAGGCAGAGAGTTAGGACCATAGGTCTTCAGTACTGAGGGGGGGGGTGGCTCTGAGTGGCCCTTGAGACAATTCAGAGGGACCGAGGAAAAGCAAGATTGTTTTGGAAAGAGACCCTGCTCTAGAGAACAGAAACATGGGATCTCTTGAGGACAAGGAGGAATCAGACCAAGGGAATTCAAATGCTCTTGCTCAATTATTGAGAGACAAACAAGTGATATTTCAATGGAAAAGTGGTAGCTGTTAATGTAACACGGGGGGAGGACAGAGAAAGCTCAAAGCTTCTGTAAAGGAGATTGCATCCTTTTTGTATAGGTTTGCTTTGGGTTGGGTTTTCATCCTTTCCTTTTAGCAGAGGCATTGTCTGTTTATTTCTATAACAGGGAGCTAATGACTTTGTTTTTGACTGTGTATTTAACTCATCTTGAGCGATGCCTGCTCACTGGGGAGTGAGGGCTGGTCTGTCCCTGGGGTGCCCACTTGTCTGTGTAACTATGATGGTTGGTCCTTTGTATTAGCCCAAGCAACACAACTTCCCAGTGTAGCTGGGGAAGGGGAAAGGCTGCCCTCCCAAGAGACCAAGGGAGAGTTTTTGTGACTTAGCCAATGTTTAATCACGTTAGGCTGGCCTCTGATGCATGAATATGGTCTAGTCCAGCATTATTCAGACTGATATGTAGTGCAATAAAGTACATAAACTCTCTGTTGAATAGAGCTCCTTCCTTAACCTCAGATTTTCTGAGCAGGGAGAAGATGTATTCATGGGTAGGTGGAACAGGGCATGGGGAGTAGCAAGATTTCTCTCTAATTGTATAGTCCCCCCCACCACCATTGAGATAAAATGACCACAGACAGCTGACAGTTCCCAGTTCTCACCTGCACCTCATTAAAATCCTTGCTCCTCCTCCTTGAAGGCTGAGTTCAGGCACCACCTGTTTCATGAAGCCTTCCTCATCCCCTCACGTTTTCCTACATCTCTTTCTCTAGGTATTTCTTTAACACCTCCTGCCTAGAACCATACTTGTCTGCACACATGTGGTATCTTCCCTGACCCCCAAATACAGACAGAAAAGTTGAGAGTAGGACTTTGTTTTTCTTTTGTCTCTGTATACCTTTTGCTTCATATGTAGCCTCACACAGAGTAGTGATGGCTTAATTAATGTATGTTGAATGAAAGTCCTTTTTCCAGGGAGCGTTACTAGAGATCACATCTTGCTGACTGGGGCCCTGAAGCTCCTTAGGAGCCGGAACACAAAACAAGGGGATTTTCTGGCAGATTCTGTTTGGCTGAATCATCACTATAAATGAAATGAAAAGGCCAGAATCCCCGTGGAAGAGCCTTCCGCCCTTGAGACTGCACAGCATGGCTCCTGCCAACCTTTCAGACCTTTCACATTACTCCCTTTCCAGTGCTCTCTGTTCATCTACAGCTGCCTTTCAGGCTTCACAACTGGATGTCCGGTAGACACCTTAAATTAAACATGTCCAAAATGGAGCTCATTATCTTCTCGCCTAAACCTTCCTTTCTTTTTACCTTCCCTATTATGGTGTAAGGCATCACCATTCTCCTTATTCTTCATGCTCTCACCCTAAGTGGCATTCTTGATTCCAACTATTTCTCACCACCCCCACCCCATCCAATCTGTGGTCAAGGCCTGTTTACTTAGCTTTGCCACATCTCTTGAATATGCCCTCTTCTCTCCTCTGACCCTGCACCCACCCTGGTGCCGACCCCCATCATTTCCCACCTGGATTATTGTAATAGCTGCTGGTGGGGGGGTCCACCTGCTTCCACTCCCTCCCCACTCCTATCCAACATCCAGTCACCAAAGTGATTTTGCTAAAGTATAGGTCCAATCTTATCATTCCCTACTAGGTAAACTCCAGCGGTTTCCTATTGGCTCAAGGAGTAAATGCAAAATCCTCCATTTGGCATTCAAAGACCATCATCATCTTACTCCCTCTTACCTTCCCAGTTTTCTTTCACCATCCTTCTTTCTGATCCAGTGACCCTGCCTTCTTTCCCTTCTCTGCACATAACATCCCATCTCTGGGCTCCTGGTATTTTTTTTTTGGGGGGGGGGGATGTCCTTCATGCCTGGAAGGCTCTTCCTTCTCATCTCAGGTTACTGACCTCCCTGGCTTCCTTTAAGTCCCCACTAAAATCCCACTTTCTGTAGGAAGCTTTCCCCAGCCTGTCTGAAATCTGGTGCTTTCTTTCTCTTAATTATTTCGTATTTATCCTGATCGTTGCTTATTTGTACTTTATTTATTTTTGCTTGCTATCTCCTCTGTTAGACTTTGAGCTCCTTGAGGCCAGGGATTGTCTTTTGTCACTTTTTCTATCCCCAGTGCTCAGCCCAGTGCCTGGCACATAGTAGGCGCAATGTTTATTGACTGGTCACACAAGCTGGGGAAAAAGTTCTTCCTGGTCTGGGACATTCTATCTGCATACAAGAGTCAGTGGGATGAGAATTGGCTTAGGAGACAGAAGGTGAGTTTAAATCTCGAGTCTGACAGTGTTTGCGTAGTGTTGGGCAATTTTCTAACTCTATGTTTCCCTATTACACAATCAGTAAATTCACTAAGTGACCTCAAAGGCCCTTTCCAGCTCTGAGTTTATAATCCCTGAGTCAGAAGAAATTATGCCTGTTCTGACCCCCGTTCAGTTGTTGGGACTTTCTGCCTCCAAAAATCCCACTGCTTTATTCTCTGTTTATGCCTTTTTGCCTTCTCCCCCAGCCTTCCCCACAATGCTGCATTACACATCCCCTGCACACCAAACAGTATGCAGCATGATTCTTGTGGCGGCTGGAATCTGTGTTACTTGCCCACGACGCTAACATTCCTACTGAGATCTCTGGGAGGTCAGGACTGGAGGGTCACGGGTTCATTGGAATTCATCTTTGCCCATCAGCATGTAAACTTACAGGGAGCTCAAGGGTCTTTTACAGCCCAGTTCTTACAAAAGCACCAAGGCTTGGCCTTCTGTCTCCAGAAAAAGCCTGATACCTGTCATTGCATATTGCTTCATCGGAGGTGTCTACATTTCCCTATGGTGCATTTGAATAGTTTCCGAATATTTATTGAATTTAGACTTCTATTCCATTAGGCAGAGTTTGTTGTAAGAAATGCCAATATTGTCATCTGTGCTTGCTAAGTGGTCAATTAAGCATCTTGCTCGATCATTTAAAAAATATAGCCTTAGACCATCATTCAGCCAGCAGACTTGCTTCCTGGATTGACTCACAGGCTTTGGCCACCAGTGTTCTCAGACATCTTCTCTTTCTGGAAGGCAGTTGTCTTGTCAATACCATTATTGATCCTAAATTTATGAAGTCACCTTCTTGAAATCCTGGGAGGGGCCATTAGTCAATGGGAACCCTGGCAGTAGGCTTCTTATCTGGAGGGCAAGTCTAAGAAAACGAGGAGAGCAGAACCTAGAACATCTTGGAAAAGTGCCCCAGCCCTGACTTTAGCTAACCAAGAATACCAGAGGGGGCATCCTGGGGAGGGGGAAAGGGAACCAGCCTTTACTCAGTGCCTAATATGTAGCAGACACTGTGCTAAGCAGGTTACAAATACTGTCTCATTTGGAAGAGACCCGCTATTGATCATGCCTACATCCAATTGATTCCTTGTCCTGTAGCCCTCACTTTCCCCAAGCAGAGTGAACTAATTTAATTTTATCCTATGCATAGTGAATGATATTTTGAGGGAGGGCAGAAAATTTACTTGAAGGAGACTATCTTGTAAAGTAGAAAGGGTGTTACCCACCACTGGAGTTGACCCACATTTAAATTCTCCCTTTGAGGCTTACAAGTTTTGTGACCCTGGGCAATTCCTACCAGCTCTCCACTTCAGTTTCATTATTATAATGTCTACCTTTTAGGACGATCATGAGGCTCAGATGAGATGATTCTTTATCATCATCATCCTCATTTTATATACTTTGGAGTATAGACAGAAAGGGTCCTAGATGAATTGCTACTTGCCTACTATTATTTTTATTAATTTTGTATTTTCCTTGTCCTCTCCTCCAATGGCATGGAATCTCCTCATGAATAGGGAGTGGTTTTTAATTCTTTGTACTTAGATCTCTAGCACCAAGGTCAGTGCCTAGAACACAGTCCTCACTTAATAAATGTTTATTGAATGAATGAATGAAGGAAGGACCCACCTAATATGCTGGAGTCTTCTTTCTGGGATGCCAGCATGGCAAGTGGGACAACTGTGCAGTTTCCCCTCACTGTCACCTCATTCTTGGCCCAATTCTCTGTGTAGTCAGAAAAGTCCTTGGCAGTGTGTCTTTGCCATGACTTCTCACACACCAGTAATCATGGGTATGATATTACAGTGTACTTCAACCGCCCCCCCCCCCCACAAGCATCTTTCCATTTCCCATCTGGGTTATCCATGAATTAGGTTGTTCTGAGACTGTGAGGTCCCATGATTGAGGATTCACTGGGAAAATAGAAGAATGGAAATGATGATGAACTTTGGCTACATTCAAAAAAGTTAACCAATAATAGGAAAGAACCCAGTTCTTGTGACCCACTAGGCCTTTGGTCCTCTGAGCACTGGATCTGGAGTCGACGAGTTGGCTATGTGACCCTGGGTTCATGTCCTACCTCTAACACATACGAGCCATGAGACCCTGATCAAGTCATTTAATTTCTCAGCATTCTTGACAATTCTCCAAGGCTATTCATATATCTCAATTAGTAGAGAGAGTTTCCTCACCCAACAGTTCCAGTATTTAAATCCCATATTCCCTAACTCCTATGATTTTCAGTTCACTTAGTAAGAACTGAACTCTTTTGTTCACTCTGTTTCAGTCTTCACTGTCTGGTCAGGAGTATAGTCTTCCTTGGGCTGAAATGCCTAATAAAAACCATCACCATCTGTTTTCAATTTTAGAACATGTATTAATTGAATTACCCAACTCTGGACCAGGTACTGTGCCAGTCACCCAGGGGAGCCACCAAAACAAAAGCAAAAACAGTCCTTACCTTCAGGAAGTGTGTGGTTTATTGGTGGGAAGACATCATGTAAAAATAAAATAATACAAAGTAAGAGGAAGTAAGTTTGAGGGGAGGAGAGAAATAAAGATGGCAAAGGGGTGGGGCTGGGGATGGAAGGGGACGGGGAAAGACTTAATGGAGGAGGCGGCTCCAAGTTGGGCTTTTTGTGGGGAGCTCCTATTTATTCTGAGAACAAGGACTAGCAGAAATGACTCATTGCTTTCAGATAATTCTGTGGAACAAATGTTGAGCCCACTAAGTGTAAGGTATAGCATTACATGCAAAAGGTGGTAAGATGAAATGAGAAAAAGGCCTTGCTCTCATAGTCTTCCTCTAGAAACTTTCCCCTTTGGGCATACCTTTATCTCTAATTCTCAAACTTTTCAACTGACTTCTTCCCAGCTGCCTACAGCCATCACCACCATCTCCACCATCAGATGCAAGTCAGCCCTGTGGTCCCATCACCAACTGGAGCTGTCCCAAAGATGCTTTCAGCGAGCTCACAAAAGATGAGCCTGCATTCGCAAATTTATGTTCAACTATATAAAGCAAGCATTTTATCTGAAATAATGCTCCAAACACTAAGCACGAAACCCATCAATAAATCAATGAATCAATCAGCAAATATTTGTTAAGCCTCCACTCTGTTCCAGGCACTGACCTTGGTGCTAGGGATCCTAAGCAAAGAATAAAAGAGCCACTCCTAGTCATGATGAGATTCCATGCCTTTGGAGGGGAGGACAAGGGTCTGCATTAATATATGAAGAATAAATACAATGTTAATAAAAAAATAGATAGGTAGCAATTCATCTAGGTCCTTTTCTGTCTACACTCCAAAGTATATAAAATGAGGGTGATGATGCTGAAAAACAGAAATTCCTCTACCACATTATATCCATCATCTCATCTGAGCCTCGTGATAGCCCTAAAAGGTAGCTATTATAAAGGTAAAGCTGAGATGAAGAGCTGTTAGGAATTGCCCAGGGTCACAAAATTAGTAAGTCTTTTTATTTATTTTTTTGGGGGATGAGGCAATTGGGGCTAAGTGACTTGCCCAGGGTCACACAGGTAATAAGTGTCAAGTTTCTGAGGCTGGATTTGAACTCAGGTCCTCCTGAAGCAAGGGCCATACTCTATCCACTCTGCCAGCCAGTTGTCACCAAACTAAAAGTCTTAAATGAAGAATTTGAACCTGGGTCAACTCCAGCCATGACCTACAACTTTTCTACTTTGCAACACAGTCTCCCTCAAGTCCATTTTCTGCCCTTCCTCAAAACATGATTCACTATTGAAGGGATCTAAAAAAATTCACTGCGGAGCTAAAAAGAGGCAAAAGACTAGTCCCTGCCCTCAAGGAGCTTACAGTCTAATGGGAGAGACAACATGCAAACACATATGTACAAAGTATATACAGGCTGAAAAGGGAGGTAATTAAGAAAGGGAAATCACTTGAATTAAGAGAGGCTGGGGAAGGCTTCTTATGGAACGTGGGACTTTGAGACTTAAAAAAAACCTCCTCTAGGAAGGATTTGTGTCAGAACATGGGCAGGAAGAAGCCAGGATTTTGGATGGCTTTTCTAATGGCTAATGTAGTGACTGTCTTGAGGACAGAAAGCACCTCTGTCTTTGCATTCTCAGGGCCTTAGCCTAGTGCAGGGTGTAGGGCGGGCCCTTCCTCAGGGACAGGTAGCCAGTTGTTGGCATGTGCCTTTTTTGATGGCATTTGGGTGCAGCTGTGAAGAGAGCAGGGTATGATGTTGGTCTGATTCCTAGAGGCATCAGTGGGCCATGGGATGCATTTTTTTCTGCCTTTTCCTTGCCATTAGGGACAGCTGGACCTTTGCATCTGACTTAAGGTTTAAATATTTCTTTCTTAAATGTTTGCTTCTCCCTTTTTCTCCTTAATAAGAGGGCTCAGATTGCTTTTCTTTATGTATTATTCCTAGCACTTAGTGCATTATATATGTTTAACAAATACTTTTCGTTTATTCATTCATCCATCCATCACCCATCTGTCCATTTACTTGTGTGATCTTGGGCAAGTCACATAATTAATTTGGTTCACACTTTCCTCATCTGAAAATGAAGCCAGTCTCTAAGGTGCCATCCAGGTACAAGCCTATGATACTAACATCAGGTGCCAAAGAGACACACCATGGCATTGATCTAACGTTTTCAAGTCGATGTACACAATTTTTAAGGTTTTTAATGATTCTTGTGAAAGGTGAGAGGTTATTGCATTCATCTGAGCTAAGGGAAGCCTGCCAGTCTCAGGACCCCCATCAATACAGCCATTATCATCTCTGCCCTTAGGTTTTTCCATGCATAAAATGTGCTTAGGATGGTCTTTGTTTCCAGTATCATGGTATCAGCAAAGTCAGGCTCCTGGGCACTTCGCCAAGATGAATGGTGTTGGAAAGTCAAATTTCATTTGACTTGGAGGTGAGTTGCTTGCTCAGGCTTGAATCTCCATGGGTGTAGCAGCAAGCACTCCAGCATCCCCAGGGTGGCTGCCAACACAGGTTCTTAGATCTACTTTTCTAATGGAAAGCAACTCAAAATGGGTTAACAATCTTGCTTTAATCAATCAAGCATATCATTTACCTAGTTCAGGGGAAAAATTCAGCACCCCGAATTTCTATAGAGGTCATAAGCAGAAGTTACAAGATAGGAAAACATTTCAAGCAGATAAGCCTCCAACTGTCCAACCATTACATCCATACCTATTCAGTCACCAGAGAGGGAAGCATCAACATGTGGGTTTTTCAAAGCCGGGGGCTCTCAACAGCTTCCCAGAGTCTCATCTGGTCAAATCACAGAACACTTCTCAAAGTGAGCCCCAAAACAATGCCTCACATCAAGGTTTATATAGCCTTCTCCTGCATCAGAGAATGTAACAACCCTCTTGACCCACTGCCCAATCACAAAGTATCTCCTGAAAAACAAGCCTCCCACCACAGGCTCCAGGTGCACTTAACCTAGGGGTAGGGAAGATCTTACAAATTACAATCTTAGAAAGATGGCAACAACATAAATTTACATTCCCATTACAATGGGGAGACACAAAATGAGTTTTGGATTCCAAGACATAGGTTCATTCACCTTGCTTTTTCAACCTCTTCTCTGATTTCTTTTAACATAGCCTACATTCCAAGTCAGGTGGAATATTCTCCCTCTTGACCCTTTCCCATCTCTGTTCTTTACTCATGCTCTCCCACACGTGGAACAGAGGCCCTCTTCCCTACTCTAACAACCTTTTCTTTTCCTTTCTTCTAAGGCCTGACTCCTCCATAGACTAGCTCATGACCCCCCAGGGAACTTTATATGATCAAACTAACAAATTTCTTGTTGGGAAGTCATCAAGCTTTCTTTTCCAAGGAATATCTGGCACTGATACCAAGAAGCCCCCAGTAGACGGGTAGGGTGGGGACCAGGATGAAGGGTGGGGTTAATTTTGGTGGAAATGAGGCTTAGATAAGTTCTTCCATCTGAAGTGGGATGTCAGTATCTCATTAAACACAGGCTCTGCTTTGAACCTTAAGAGTAAATGTGAAACTTAGGGTGGGTGTGAGTTTGTCTGTGTTCTTTGTACTGACTCTAAAGAGAAGTTCAGTTCCTAGACTCTCCAACCACCAAACCTCGAGGTTCCATCAGAGGCTGTCATGTGCAGGTGCTCAAGTTGAACCCTATGCTGCTTGGGAGTGAGGCTCCTGGCCAAATACTAGCATGGGATACAGAGTAATGTTCCATGTCTAGAAAACTTAGTTTCTCCTCCTCCTCCTCCTTTCCCTCCTTCTTCTCATCTTCTAGCCACCATCGAGGGGAGGAAGTCCATCTTCCTCATCACCACCAGCAGCAATTGTTGACAGCCATCAATAGTCGAGAGGATCAGGAGCCTGGTCCCAGACCACTGGTCCTCCTTCCAGCCCATTCCCCAAAGGTGTCATCTAGGTCAGTAACTCCTGTGGTGATGGGGCCAGCTGTTCCCATCAAGTGCCAACCAATTGTTACCCAAAGGATGGGCAAGCCAGTCTAGCTGAAGCAGCAAAGCCACCTGAGGGAGAGACAGAAGACAACATGTGCTGGCCAGGCAGCTCATCAGCACCACCATATGATGGAGACAGCCCAGGACCTGAGACCCACGAACCTCAGGAACCGTTCAGTACCCTCTGCCAGCACCCTAGAAACAATCCCTGTGCAAGTGCCTTCTGGAGCCTACTTCTGCAGGGGCTGCAGCCACAGCTATTGACCAGCCAGAGGAAGATTCTGGCTGCCAATGTCCATGTCCCTGTCAAGTGCTTCAGCATCAGAAACAGAGGCCATTTTATCAGTGGAAATGACATTAAAAAGAGACCTCACTCTCTTCCCTAAGGATTGTGGAACTTTCCAAACAACTTGCAGCTAAATCTTCCCTAAGTGATGTCTCTCCATTAGAATGAGCTCTATTGGAGTGGGAATGTCTGGCTTTTCTGTTTGTGTCCCAGTGGTTAGCATAGAACTTTGCCTCCTTCTCCTTTTCCTCCTCCTCCTCTTCCCCTCCTCCTCCTCCTCTTCCCCTCCTCCTCCTCCCCCTCCTCTCCTCCTCCTCCTCCTCCTTTT
>NW_027186374.1:3361021-3363400 GCF_028583685.1 Petaurus breviceps papuanus | reverse complement strand
TCCTCTCCTCCTCCTCCCCTTCCTCTCCTCCTCCTCCTCCTCCTCTTCTTCCCCTCCTCCTCCTCTTCTCCTCTCCTCCTCCTCTTCCTCTTCCCCTCTTTGTGCCTCCTCCTACTTTCCCCTCCTCTTCCCCCTCCATCTCCTCCTTCATCTTGATTTTCATCTTTACCTTCTTCTTTGCCTCTTTCCCTCTCATTCCTCATTCTCCTGATTTTTCTTAATCTGTTATTTTCCTCATCCTCCCTTCCTTTTGGGAAATATGGTAGAGTGAGCCCCTCACCATTTGGAATGAAAGGACCCAGAGTACAATCTTACAGGTGCCCCTTACTCTCACCCCCAGTTTCTCATCCGTACCAAGATAGGGTTGGATTGGATGGAATTTAACTCTGCATGGATGGTCTTCTTTCCCTAATGACTCCCTAAAAGTTATGCCTAACAATTTTAGTATCCATCAGTGTTTCATCAAGGAGGGCCTAGATCTGGAGTGAGGAAGAGATGGGTTGGACTCCTGCTTCTTCGCATACTTGATGCCTGCAGAGGAAAGATTTTAGCCTCTTGATGTCAGTTCACTCATCCGTAAAATGGGGGTGATGAGGGCTCTTATCTTAAAGGCCTGCTTGAGATGTTATATGAATGTGGATGATTAGGATCATTCTGCCTGTTGACAGCAACTCTCAGCTTGAGAACACAACCCTCAGGCTCTGACTCACACTCATCCCTCTCATGCTGGGAGATGAGACCTTAGCAATGAAGGGGCAGGGGAGAGAGGAAAGTGTGGACCACATGGGGGGTGGAGTAGAGTGTGGACCACATTGGAGAGGAAGAGAGTGTGGAATATATTGGGGGGGGAGGAGAGTATGGAACACATCAGGAAGTCCTTTTTGAAGAAGCAGAAATGGCCTTCTCTGGACTGAAGGTGAATTGTAAAAGACCCAAATACAGGGACAGGTGGTTTAACTCTGCAGTTTATCTCCTTTACTGGGGAGGGAGATAGCTAAAGAGATTTTTAGGCTGCGTGGCTGGGGAGGGTTGGTGAGAAAGTGTAAAAAGGGCAGCCTTGGAGTCTGGAGGAGGACCTGAATTCAAGCTCAGTGTCTGGCATGCACCATATGCTGAAAAACCAATCGATCAGTAAACATACATTAAGAGCCTACTATGTTCCAAGCACTTTGCTGAGTACTGGGGGTATGGAGAGGAGAAAGAGGAAATGACAATGTAATGAAGAACAACTCTGACGTTGATAATAGAACTTTAAGGTCTTTTTACAAACATTATGTCATGGTGTTGTCATCACTGCTCTGGGAGAAAGGTGCTCTTAGGCCCATTCACAGATGAGCAAACTGATCGGGCAGAAGGTACATGATCTGTCCAGGGTCAATACCTTCTAAACAACTGGGGCTGGATTTGAACTCAGCTCTATCCTGATCTGTGACCACAGATCCGTATAGACTTCTCAGTGCCCCAGTCAATCCTCAGACTTAACAGAAGTCTCTGTCACCTGGGTAGAGGGGCTTTCTACACTGGGCTTTGCCTACGAGGTAAGATCGGACATCTGGCCTCTCATTCTTTCCACCTCCTTCCCAACAGAGAAACAGTATGGGGTAGTGGGTAGGGTCAGGAGTCAGGGTCAGAAAACATGGGCTCAGGCTGCCCTCTTGCCGCCTACTGACCACAAAGCATGGAGTAAATCACCGTGCTTACCTTTGGTTCAGTTTGGTCAGCTAGCAGAGGGAGCACTGGCCTCAAGTCAAAGGCTTGGGTTCTATAGCCCTGCATCTCACCAGCTTCAGGACTGTGGGCACGGCTTCTCACCCGGCAGAGGCTCAGTTTTGTTATCTAAAAACTGGAGCTAATAGGACTTATCCACTTTTCCTCTCCTCTCCTCCTTCCCTTCTGCTCCCCTCCCCTCCTCTCCCTGATGCTTTCCTTCTCTCTCCTCTCCTCCTCCCCCTCCTCTGATATTCCTGCTTACTCCTGACTAGCAACATTCTAAGGTTTCTTCCAAAGTATGATATTTTATGGGCTCAGGAAAGAAGATCTAGGAGACACCAGGCAGGCAGCAAGCATCTATTAAATGCTTCCTATGTGCCAGGCACTGACTGGACCAAGTGCTGGGAATACACATATAAGCAGAAAGATAGTCCCTGCTCCCAAGGAGCTTATTCTAATGAAGGAAGATACTGCACAGAGGGAGTTAGAGAGATGGGGAGTATGAGGGAGGAGGAGGAGGAGGAGGGGAAGAGAGGGAGAGGAAGAAGGGGAGGAGGAGGAGGAAAGGGGGCAGAGGGGGAGGGGCAAAGAGGAAAGGGGGAAGAGGGGGAGGGGAAAAGAGGAAAGAAGAGAGGGTGGAAGAGGAGGAAGAAAGATGGAAGAAGAGGG